>NW_028327175.1:147923771-148224790 GCF_987537825.1 Furipterus horrens | reverse complement strand
GTTAAGGTTGGGAAACACTGCACTGAGCAGGCATTTTCAATGTGTCCTTCTTGTTCTTCTCATTATCTCTGTTTGAATCTGTCTTTTTTAACTTTCTCCCCCTCTTTCCTCATTTCCTATTGTCCCTCATAATTCATCTTATTCATTTTCTTTTCCCTAACAAGCACATTTTTAAGGCTAGTTTCTAGTTTTCAAAAACATCTGGAATTTAATGAAATGCTCTTGATGTAGAAAAAAAAGGCTAGGATAAGATAATATATATCTGTATATAGAACTAATGCCATTTTCTAAGTCTATTAATAGCACAGTTGCCTGAGACTTTCTAAACACATACATAAAACCATCATCATTGAGCACAAGGTTTATAAGTGGGCTTGTTATCAAATTATGCCAGGCTCTCTGATACATATTTTAGGTATGTGATCTCCTTTAATCTTTACAGCTCTCCAAGATAGATTTGAATTTTCATTGTAAGACAAAGGAATTGGGAAGCAACATTTACTAGGAGTATAGTTACGGTCAAATGACCAAACAGCTAATATAGATGTTGCACATAAGAGAAAGAAAACACTTTAATTAGATTCTTTGGCTACTGGTAGAAAAGTTGGTCAAATTGAACTGAAACAAGCAAACAAACAAACAAACAACTGCAACAGCAAGGTAATTAACAGTATCCCTTGTCATCTCCATACACAGCCGAGTGAGACATCTTGACTCATCTAGAAAGTGGACAAAACCAGTCTCCAAAGAAGTCTCCATTTGTAATATTCATGATGTTACAACCATCCTAAAAAAAGCATAAAAGCTCAATTCATTAGCATAGATTTTTTTTATTTACTTGTTTGTTTATTTTATATTTAGAGAGAGGGGAAAGGAGAAAGAGAGGGAGAGAAACATCACTGTGTGGTTGCCTCTCACTCGCGCCCCCAACTGGGGACCTGATGTGCAACCTAGTCATGTTCTCTGACCGGGAATCGAACCAGCGACACTTGGCTCACAGCATAGATTTTTCTAATTTCATTTCATTTCTTAATGTTCTTTTTTATCTTGGTGATATTTGTATATCATAACTCTAATTTACATTTTTATCTTATAATATTTATTTTGAAAAGTAGAGCATACTTACATATGTTTGATAAATTGTTCAAAGTCAATCTTTATAAACTTTGTAACAGTTTATGCAATGCGTTATGGATAAAATTCAGGTGTATAGTCAATATATGATCATTTCTCTTAAAATTATTAGACATTTCTTCTCTATTAGCTTTCAAAAACAAGGGTCTGGCAGTAAAATCTTTTTCTTAGAAAAAAATTTTTTCGCTTATTTGAGATATTATATTTTACAATGTACTTTATCTACCTATATACAGTTTGTATTATTTCTAAAATATTCTGTTTCAAGAGTAATATTTAAATTATGTGATTATATAAGTATTAATTAGCCTTATGAAGGAAAGGTAAACTACTACATTTAAGTCTTCCACTGTAAAGGTAGGTTATAATACTTTGGTTGCCATTTCCTCAGGTGAGTGTAATCATTATAATTGTAAAAAAGAATGTTTATGGAGAATATATACATTCAGAAGTAGAAAATGAATTTTCTCAAGTAGGAAAAAAATAATTCTAAAAGAAGAAAACTTCATTGTTCTGAAATTAGAATTCTAAAGAACAGCATGTCCACCCAGGGATTACATTAATACATTCAAAATATTTATAGAAATGATGATGATGATGATAACAAGCAAGGAACATCAGTTAGCTTTTTCCCCATTAAATTGTTTAATAGACATTTCTATTGGGAAACAGTATGGCAAAATTTCTCATGATGACCATGGGCATATTTGAAAATGCTCTCTTGGAACTCTTGATTCTCTCTAAGATTGTTATATTTTCTGTTTATTGCAATTAAGAAAATACTAAATGCATGTTCAATATTATATTAATCATTATGTAGCTGAATATTGCTAACATTTCATGACCAACATAGCTATATTTACAGTCATATCATGACAAGTAAAAGCCAAATGATCTAGAGCTTTCTGCCAAGATACCCAATAGTCTAGTGCAAAGAATAAGGGGAAATGGGTTGATACACAGCTCACTCTAATGTAGGCAGGAGAATTCAAAACAAGAATTGGTATTATAGTCACATTTTGAACAGACATCTTCTTATATTTGAATCACCTATTTGCATGCAACAACCTGACATGCTCTCTTTATGAAGTAGTGATAACTAAGTCAGGAATATTTTTCTGTTCTAATAGTGATTGGATTACATATTCATTCAATTCAGAGTTTATTAAACTGCAGGGTTAATCTTAAATTTTAGATAATGAGTTATTATAATAATCAAATGGAATACCTTTAAAGTGGCAAATGCTCATTAGTGGAGTGTGGGGTAAATATGAAGTTTGATTATCTAATAATAAAGCCTTAGTATGTTTAAATAAGCCCTGGCTGGTTTAGCTCAGTGGATTGAGCGTCGGCCTGCGAGCTAAGTGTCGCTGGTTCGATCTTCCAGTCAGGGTACATCAGAGAAGGAAAACTCTGACTCCAAAAAACCTCCGCTGCCTTGTGGCATACCTCTTCAGGGGAAAGGCTAAGGGAGTAAACCCCGACAGAAAATCCGGAGCCGGAGTCCCTAAGGCGGTTTGACGTTGTAGTCAACACCGGCAACTCCTGCGGCGCACCTGAACCCAAGCTGTATCGACTCCGTCTTTCCCTTGGACCCTTCAGCTGCGAAGAGAGGGGGGGTCTGCTGCATGGGCAACAGCAGACCCTCCATATCACCCTGCCCAGGCTCTGTAGCTTCAGCTCCACTGGAGAGGACACTCCAGCGTCATCGCAAGATGTCAATTCAACACGGGAGGAGACAGATGCCGTGTCACTCCCGAGTCGGACTGCACAGCCATTCTCGGCGGTGCAGATAGACACTTAAGAAGCTACACCATCGTCTCTCGAGACGGACGGCTGCCGACGACGAGTATGTTTAAATGCACATTTTATAATATAGTTTGTAATCAGTGTATGCTTTATTAGTGTTATTGAAATAAAAAAGAAAAAAACAGATTATATATAGAACAAGACTTGACACATCATATTTCTCATTTAAAATCCAGTATTATCCATCATACTTAATGATGATTGTTAATTAGAACTTTACTACTTTAATAGTTTTGTTTGTGAATAATTTATAAACTTGTCTCTGATTTATAGTTGCATAAGCATATATGCAAAAGGAGTTTAAACATAGTTCTGTATTTACACAAATAAAATAGAGGCACAAAATTATATTTTATTTAAAAATAACACATAATTTAAGTTTAAAAATAATTTGTAACATAACAAGTACTGTAATAAGAATATTTAAATTTGTAACATGTCTTGCACTTTTCAAAATACTACTTATATCATCTTACTAGTTGCTCCAAATCAAGTTGGGATCTCAAAATCAAAAAGAGGAGATGTTTTTTTCTTTGTGTGTGTATTGTCACTAAAATTGGTATGATCTTGAGCTAGAACAACTTTCCCACATTGACTCACTGAAAACATGGAAGTAATACCTGGTTCCACACATTTACAGGTTTATTTCATACACCAAAGATTTAAAATGCTATTAAACAGGTGAAAACACTACTTTCAGAAGAACACTTGTGGAAAATATGGGGTGCCAAGATTCCTATTGGTTTATCTAACAGATACAGGAAGTACTGAATGAGAGACACTGTAAAAGAAGAAGAAAAATACAAAAGAAAAATAAAATAGTCTATCTTTCCTCTTAGACTGGTTATTTTATTTTGTAATTTTACCCTTGTGACCTTCTTGAAGTAGTCTTGATTTTTTTTTTCCCCTGGGATAACTGATAGGAGAAATGTAGAAAAAGATAAGCATTTCAAAAGAATTTACTCAATTTATATACCACTAAACTCATCCTGGCTCTTTGGGGTGGTGGGTGGCAGGGAGCTCAACTTCTAGAGAAAATAGCTTTCTTCTTGTTATCAGTGACAATAGTGAATTCTCCATCTCTAAAAGGATCTCTCTGAAATTTTGGAATTTTAAATTACAATATTAACTTAAAGTATATATAAGAAAATGAGATTACTACTTAACTAAGTTGAGTTTATATTTCAAAGGGATCATTTTAAAAAAGTATTATTATTATTATTATTTGTCATTGAGATTCCAAGTATTCCAAAGGGGTTGTTTTTACTAAAGCTCCTCTCAATTTGTGGACTCATGGGTAAAAGTACTTTTTCCCTATTATCAAAATTAACATTGAGAATTTCTTCCTTTTGTTTTAATCTATTATTTTTAGTGATGTAAACAGATCCATGTCAGTATTTTTTTTCCTTCTAAATGCTTACATCTCATTTATAAAGTAACAGAAATATGCCAAGTATCTGGACAGATGCCATTAAGCACTTTACTCTTACAAGTTGTCATAAAAATGCAACAACAACAACAACAAAAACATATATATACACTTCTCTAGTTGCTGACACAATTATTTGATTATCTTTTATACTTTCTGGTATAGTTTTATGACAAGTAAATTTCTTCTCTAAAATCGCACATTCAAAAGATTTCTCCTTCATTGAATTTTGTGCCCGATTAATGTGAGAATGGGTGGATATTTTTGAAGTAATAGGATAATTCATGAATGACCTCAGACACATTTATTTAGTGATAAATTTTTGACAGATAATATTGGTGCACTATCTGAGGTAGATGTATTGAAAGTTAATTTATGGATATATTTGTTCTAGGTAAACAGAGAAAACATTTAAGAATGGATTCTTATATGGGTTAGAGATTTTGTAGTACAAAGTGGAGGTAATGAGTAAAATGATAAGAAAGCTCAGAGAAAAAATGGCAAAACAGAATCTGTCTGAATAAAATACTAGACTTTGATAGAAGATGCATGGACCAAATATGTGCTAGAGATTACACATTATTTTATATCTATGCATATATTATTTGTAAACATATATTACTCTATAACCTCACATAAGATACGAAATCATTCCTATATTTAAAAATAACAATTATAAAAAAAGAAACACTATGTTTTTTTTGTTGTTGTTCTCACCCAAAGTTTTATAAGGAAAATGGAAATAAAAACAAAATAATATTTTTAATTAGATATTGAAAGCCTAACAGAAAGACATGCCTATAAAATGGATCATAACATTAATACAAGGTCTGCCCAGAAGGTATCCAACCATATAATATGAAAAATAGAGACATTTATCAAAGAAGATGTAAGATACAAGAAACATTGTACATAGGACAATAACACCTCAGTCCCCTTCAAAGTAGGCACCTTGGGACCTCACACAGTTCTGCCAGTCACCATCAGCTGCCCTGTCGTATTTTCTTGAATCTCATCAGTTGCTGATATCTCTTCCCTTTAAAGGTGATTTTAGTTTTGGGAAAAGCCAGACATCGCAGGGTGTCAAATCTGGGCTGTAGAGGGGCTGAGTCACCTGGGTGATTTGATGTTTCGCAAAAATTCTGCACGAGACGTGATGCATGAGCAGGTGCATTGTAGTGATACAGCTGCCAATCACCAGTTGCCCATAGCTGTGGCCTTCTGAATGATACAAATAGTTTCTGCAGAAGAATGTTCAAGCTTAATGCAAAATATAATGCAGATTTATTGCACTACTTTCTTAGTCATTTTGAATATGACCGCCATACAGTACACATACTCACTCAACTCCGTCTACCGCCCCCACTGCCTAGTACAGTGAAGTCATCATTGTTCATGAATGTGCATTCCAGTCCACTCTACTTAGCTGCATGGTTACATTAATGTCTCGCAAATTGTTTCTGTTATATTAACAATAGTTGGCCTTTGTCTGGACAGATCTCACATATACATTTTTTCAAAAAATGTTTAAAGAATTTAAGAAAACAGTTGACTCTGTGATGGCAATGTTTAAATTAGACTTAAAATGTCTGCAATGAAATGATTGGATAAAAAATAAGTATCGCTTGAAAAGAACTGACAGACTGGATTAAAAAAAAGAAAATAAATTAAAGAAATGGCTTTCCAAATTGAAGATTAAATTGGAAATAGCATAAAAGAGATGAAATACCATAGATACTACTTTAAGAGCAAATATAGACAGAAATAAAATGCAATAAATTGAAAACAAAATGAAGAAATAATGTTTTGAAAATTTCACAAAAAAATAGCTTTATATGAAAGAAAGACAGACAAAGGAGACCTAAGATATAGGAAATATAGGAAACAGTGGACATAAAGAAGAAAAACTATGAAAGAGACCAAGCTAAAAACCATAATTTAAGAAAATTTCACTATGAGAAAAGTAGCCTCGAAGCTCCATATTGAAAAAGACACCATATACACTCCAGGCTACCATTAGAAAATTCTAAGAAGAATATAATGGGGGACAGGATTAGAAGTAATTAGATACTCACTAAAATTGAAATCAGTTCTGTCCTGAACTGTTTTATGGTGACCCACCACTCGAGGATCATAATTGAACTAAACTTCCTATAAGCTTTTTATATGGTAAGGACATGGACAGTGTAAAGAACAAAATTGAAAAACTTCACTCGCTTATCCTGTATAAAACTATACTCAAATATTTACAAAACAAACATTTGTTCTGTAAATATGGAATGTTTTACTAAAATGAACCATGCATTAAGTGGTAAAGGATACTCCTACACAAATTACATAAGATTTACAAAATTTAAGTATATTACTGACTATAGTGGAATTTAGCTTGAAACAAAAGGACAAAAAAGAAAAGAATGTCCAGTGCTTGGAAATTAAGCAGTGGTACAATTCTAAGCACAACATAGATCAAAGGGAAAAATGCTATGGAAACTGGAAAGTATTTTCAGTCAAACTAATAATGAAGATATGCCATACCAAAGTATTTAGAATGGTAAATAGAGATATAGCTCCAAAATCATATGTCAAAGATGAAAATGAATGAGATCCCCATTCAGTTAATGAAAGGAAATGACCCTGCAAATCAAACCCTGATAAAGAAGAAAGGAAATAATAAAAATAGGAGAAGAAAGCAAAAATAAAAATGTAAAATTGAGAAATCAATTAAGTCCAAAATTGGGTATTTAAAAGATCAGTAAACTTGATTAAACTCTTGTATAAATGATCAAGAACAGAGAATACATACACTATCATTATAAAGAATAGAAAGAGAAATTTCACTAAACTTTCTACATACATTAATTAATAAATATAATGAAACAATATAATGAATATATTTGTTATTATATTTAACAATTTAAATGGAATGGAAGAACTTCTTGAAAATAAAAACAACTTACTAGAATGAACAGATTTAAACATTACTACATTTTAATATTTTTTAAATTAAAAGTTAGTCCCGGCTGGTGTGGCTCAGTGGACTGAGCGCTGACCTGTAAACCAAAGAGTTGATGGTATGATTCCCAGTCAGGACACATGCCTGGATTGTGAGCCAGGTCCCCAGGTGGGGGCGCGCAACAGGGAACCGCACATTGATGTTTCTCTCCCTCTCTCCCTGTTCCCCCCTCTCTTTAAAAATAAATAAAATCTTTAGAAAAAGTTAAAAGTTATTTTTGCATCAATTAAAATGATATCTTATTAAACACTTTCCCACAGAGAAATCAGTTATCTTAATCTTTCTTCATATCTTTCCAACATTTAAATTGAAATTAGCGCCAGTTTTACTCTACATTTTTAATACTTCATGCAAAATAGCAAGCACTTCCCAAATAGCTTTGCAATACTGATTTATCCTTAAAAATTAAGTAATAGAAAAAAAGAGGGAAAATATGAATTTTTTTTGACAAATGCTGAAAAACATTTGATGAAATTTAACACCATGGAGGATGAAAAGCTACTGGAATTGGTACTTTTTAGTAGAAGAAGCTCCTAATTAGATTATCCATCTGTGATGATTCTGTAGTATTTGTTTTCCTTTTCCCTCCATTTTAGAGATGAGTTCTCCTACCTTTATTATGTCTATAATATATATTTTTTTCTGAGTAAATTTTATCTTCTCACTTCCCCAATAAAGAAATAACATTGTATTTTCCCAAACTCCTCCATTCTAAAGGTAATAATTCAGTATTCTGAAGATGAAGAGTATATTATTTTTAATAATTAGAAATACAATATTTGGAAATAGTGTGCAAAGTAGTGAATCTCTACCTACCTACCTATCTGCATTATAATGCATGTACATTTTCTTTTTTTCAATGCATTAGAAGAAAACCATCGTACAAGTAAGTTAATAAGTAAGAAATAATTTAAGCAATGATAAAAATATGTTTCTGAACTAAGATTCAATTACAATTCTATGAAATATTTTAACTCTACATTTCTTATGTACCCTGGCTGGTTTGGCTCAGTGGATTGAGCGTCGGCCTGCGAGCTAAGTGTCACTGGTTCGATCTTCCAGTCAGGGCACATCAGAGAAGGAAAACTCTGACTCCAAAAAACCTCCGCTGCCTTGCGGCATACCTCTTCAGGGGAAAGGCTAAGGGAGTAAACCCCGACAGGAAATCCGGAGCCGGAGTCCCTAAGGCGGTTTGACGTTGTAGTCAACACCGGCAACTCCTGCGGCGCACCTGAAGCCAAGCTGTATTGACTCCGTCTTTCCCTTGGATCCTTCAGCTGCGAAGAGAGGGGGGGTCTGCTGCATGGGCAACAGCAGACCCTCCATATCACCCTGCCCAGGCTCTGTAGCTTCAGCTCTTAAGAAGCTACACCATCGTCTCTCGAGACGGACGGCTGCCGACGACGACATTTCTTATGTCTTCCATCTCAGTAGGGCTGTAGAATAATGAGCAAGAGTAAGAGTGAGGAAGCTTGAGAAGTGAGACAAAATGAAGAGAGAGCCAATATTAGTGTATGCTGTTAAGGGCACTGTTTCAGAATTCAGCAAAATTACTCCAGGACCTTCGAGAGTTTTATAGACTTCCTACTAGAATTGTCTGTGGAAAAGCCTGAGGTATTTATTGAAGACATTATCCCCTATTAATTGAGAATTGCTCCTAGGGGAGTTAGTTCTTCTTTATTTTCAGCATGCACTTTTACATGAGCTGATCATTTCCAAGGAATTAGAGAAAACCCCAGTTAAAAAAAAAAGAAAGTGGAAGTAGAAAAACTCTACATCACAAAGAAGTGGGTCATTGCCAGTGGAAATAAGAATTGTCTACAGCCCATGGCCTGAAACCACAGGCAGACCCAGAGAATGTAATTATAGTCACCAAAACCATCTAATGGACTGAAACTAAGACATTCTATATAGTTTGAATGTCAGTGGATTTGGAGGTGGGAAAAATTCAGGCCCAATAATTAGTTCACTTATTTATTCAATTTACAGCACCATTTTAGGAGCAAGAGATAATGGTGAAAGAGTTCCTTCCCTTAAGAGTGCATAGTCTTCGGGCAATGAAAACACAGACTGTGGTTAAGACACAGAGTGTGAGTGAACACATAGGTGGAGTGCATTGATATCCATTGCAAGGCGTTAACATGGGAGCATTGAAATTATACTTGGGGACTGCAGCTTCAACCTGAGTCTCGGCTTCTCGCCTTTCTCCCTGAGCAACATGAGCTTCAGCACACGCTCCAGCTTCTTTAAAAACTACTGGAGCCTGGGCTCCGTGCAGTCTTCCAGTCACCGGGTCCGGCCAGCCAGCAGCGCGGCCAGCGTCTATACAGGCGCCGGGGGCTCGGGTTCCCGGATCTCGGTGTCCCACTCCACCAGCATGCGGGGCAACTGGGGGTCCGGGGGCCTGGCTGCAGGGATGGCCGGGGGTCTAGCAGACACAGGGGGCATCCAGAACGAGAAGGAGACTATACAATGCCTGAATGACCGCCTGGGCCTCCTACCTGGAGAGGGTGAGAAGCCTGGAGGCTGAGAATCAGAGACTGGAGAGCAAAATCCGGGAATACCTAGAGAGAAAGGGACCCCAGGTCAGAGACTGGGCGCATTATTTCAAGATCATCGAGGACCTGAGGGCTCAGATATTTGCAAATTCTGTGGACAATGCCTGCATCATTCTGCAGATTGACAGTGCCCGTCTTGCTGCTGATGACTCAAGTATGAGACAGAGCTGGCCATGCGTCAGTCTGTGGAGAAAGACATCAATGGGCTCCGAAAGGTCATTGATGACACAAACATCACTCGGCTGCAGCTGGAGACGGAGATCCAGACTCTCAGGGAGGAGCTGCTCTTCATGAAGAAGAACCATGAGGAGGAAGTAAATGGTCTACAAAACCAAATTGCCAACTCCGGGCTGACTGTGGAGTTGGATGCCCCCAAATCTCAGGACCTCAGCAAAATCATGGTGGACATCTGGGCCCAGTATGACGAGCTGGCTCGGAAGAACCGAGAGGAGCTAGACAAGTACTGGTCCCATCAGACTGAGGAGAGCACCACAGTGGTCACCTCGCAGACCGCTGAGATAGGAGCTGCTGAGATGACATTCACAGAGCTGAGACGTGCGGTCCAGTCCTTGGAGACTGACCTGGACTCAATGAGAAATCTGAAGGCCAGTTTGGAGCACAGCCTGAGGGAGGTGGAGACGCGCTATGCCAGGCAGATGGAGCAGCTCAATGGGATCCTGCTGCACCTGGAGTCAGAGCTGGCCCAGACCCGGGCAGAGGGGCAGCGCCAGGCCCAGGAGTATGAGGCCCTGCTGAACATCAAGGTCAAGCTGGAGGCTGAGATTGCCACCTACCATCAACTACTGGAAGAAGGGGAGGGCTTCGATCTTGTTGATGCCCTGGACAACAGTCACTCCTTACAAACCATCCAAAAGACCACCACCCGCAGGATTGTGGACGGCAAAGTGGTGTTTGAGGTCAACGACACCAAAGTTTTGAGGCGTTAAAGGCAGCAGAAGTAGGGGATCTTTTTGTGTGGCAGGAGGCCAATAAAAAGTTCAGAGTTCAAAAAAAAGAAAATATACTTGGGGCAGAGACTTCTCAGCTGAAACTTGAAGAATGTGTTGAAGTTACATAGGCAAATTTGCTGAAGGAATGTGTCCCATGCAGACAAAAAACTTTCATAATATTACACAGCCTTCTTCTATATTTTGAAAGTGCTCTTTGTTGGACTAGCAACCAGATAGGACAGGGCCTATCATGCATTAACTGATTGGTAAGTGTTCATTTTAATTTTATCACCATCAGCGTCTTCATCATTAAAATCCAATGTATCTTTAAGCACAAAGAATACTAACATTTTAGGATAGTGTTAACAATGGGATATCACGAGTAAAGGTGGAGATAATAGTTCACATTATTTTCATAGAAGAACATACAGTAAGAACAGTGTGATTATTGCAGTGACAAGCATAGTGGCATTTAGGTCTTTGTATGGAAGTAATCAACTATTTAAAAACGTACAGTCAAGGAGTGCCTAAGAGCCTGGAATTCAGCATGAGAAAGGTCTGGGTTTCTGAACCACTTTTTCCACTTACCTGTCATGTAATATGTAGCAATAATTACATTTCTATATGTCTCAGTGTATTTAACTATAATTGAGGTATAGTTATAGTCATAATTAAATAGCCTTGCAGTTGAAGTGGGATCACTTATTCAAAGCCTTTAACTCATTGTTTGATACATAATTTGTCTTGAATTAAGATATTTATTGCTATTACCTTTTCTTGCAATGCTCAAATAAGGCAATCATTTAATCAAATGACTAAAAATATTTCCAAGAATAGCAATGTTCTCCAGTATTAAGCAGTAATAGAACTCATTCTAAACAGCAGAAATTTATTGTTCAAAATTCTGCAGCCTGGAAGTCCAAAATCAGGTTGCCACTATGGTCACGTGAGGGCCTTCTTTTGGATTAGAGACTTCTGTTGTTTTCTTACATGGTGGAAAGGCTGAGGGATCTGTGTGATATCTTTTATAAGAACACTGATTCAGTTTATAAGGGCTCTGTCCTCATGACCTAAGCAACTTCCAAAAGTCTCACCTCCAAATATTGTCACCCTTAGGAGTTAGGATTTCACCATATGCATTTTGAGAGGACATGAAAAACTAGCAGCTATTAATATAGTAATAATTCACATAATAGCAGAAGCAGATATAAGCATATCCCACATTGCTTATTATTTTGTGACATTCCCAGTGGTACAGAGATAAGATTAGTCACTAACACTGAATCACATTGTGTTCCTTGGTACTGAGAGTTCTAATGGAAATGATTTTTCTACAGCCATCGTCTGTGTTTGACAAAGCTTTCAGTATATACATGCTTTATAAGGAAGGGTAAACAACATTTTTTTCTACTGACAGCATGAAAGCACAAGAGAGATGACATTTCTTTTTGTGGTTACTCTAATTTACGGGGTGGAAAACATTTTGGTTTTATCACATTATGGACTAAAGATCAATTTGTGATTTTATTTCCAAAGAAGAATTCTGTTTAATTTCACAGAGTCTTTTCTAGTTTAGTTCCTTGGCGCCCCTCAACTGAACACAGGTTGCCTTCAGGATCTCACCACTGCAATGAGGAATGCATGTGACCATTATAGTAAGGTCCCTATAATTCAGTTAGAATCATGTCATCCTCTTGTTCAAAAACCTTCAAAAGCTCTTCAAATAAAATGTGTATTTCTTAGCCTGACATTCACAGCCTTTCTAAGCTTTGTTATAGCCACCTGGCATTCTTATTCTTATCTTACACTGTATGACACAGCCACGATTCCATTCATTCAAAACACCATTTATTTTCTCACCTTCACATGCTGTTCTTACCACTAGACAACTTTGACTTTACCTTTCTCTGTGAATAAAATGCCTTTATCTTTGAAGATTTCAAGTTTTGTTTTTTTTTTTTTTAAAGGCTAAAATCATCCTTGTACATGTCTCTCTGATTCTCACAGCAAAAGCATATAATGTTTCCTCAACAATTACTTTAAACTTCTAGCATAACACATTTATTTGTGTAACCAGATTGATACATTTTAGTTTGAATCACTTCCTTAATTGTAAGTTCCTTAATGTTATAGAACTAGACTTTTGAATCCTAGTAGTATCACCCATTCTGTAGTATAAAACACAGTGTTGCACATAGTAGGCACCCAACAAATATACATTTAATAAAAAAAAAAAAAAGATGGCCATTTGTAATACGCTGCTGATTCATATTATCCAAAGTATATTTAGGCTAAATGATTTAAAATTATATGTAAAAATCATCTCAAATATAACTGTACATTGGTATATAAATCCTACTTTTCTAAAGAGGTTAGTAGCTCTGTCCAGTCTAAGCACAACAATTGTGAAAAAGAAAAAAAAAACACTACAGAGCACTGAGAATGATTACAAGGACATTGAGGACTTTAACAAACAAGAACTGTAATTATCACCATCATAAATATTATAAACTATACCTTTAAGCTTTAGATGATAAAAGTAAATATATTTTTAACAGGTTTACTGGGCAATGGATATATCTGACTTCTTGCTAATTAAAAGGGTTGTGAAAAACACATATTATTCACTTGATTTGATTCTGTATCTCTCAAATTCATCTTATTGTTGACAGAATAGGAGAATTTGTCATACAAAAGAGTCCTGTTAGAGAGGTCTCAGTTAAATCAATGCAGTTGAGCTTTGAATAAAAATGATACATGCTCACATTTCTGAGTCAAATATGTTATTGGAGCGCAAGCTACAAATAAAGTGAAAGGAGAAAATTATAAGAAACTGTACTATATGGTTCAAGGATTTTCTGTTTGATTATTGTAAGACCCTAGAATGTCTAGATTATTCTTGAAATGTTTGAAAAGATTGTTACTCAAACTGAATTGTCAATGTTTGCAAATATTTTACATTTTATAACTAAGAACATCTACTGTCATTCAAATGCATAATTGTATTGAATTTTAAAACAAAGGATTGTATTGTTGGAAAGGAAGAATTATTATCAGTCTTCAATGTATCATAACAAAAATATGATAAGAAATATTTAAACACCACTTTTTAAAAAAGTTAAGTGACCATAAAAATAAATTTACTATACATGTATAATTGAAACTACAGCAGAAGTTTAATATCCCTTTACCTTGATAAAGATGATTTAGATTAAGCCTGATTCAAACCAAGAATTTATGAGAATTTTAAAATGTTGGCATACACATCTATACATGCATAATCACACACACACAAAAAAAAAAACCTTTTATTCCTACAGTCATTTATCATCATTTGGTAGAAGCAAAAATAAGTCTGTACTTATTTTATCATGTTTTCCAAAATATGAGTTGTCAGTTTGAAGTTTATTTTTATATTTTGTTTGCTTTTATTTTATTTTTATTGTATTTTTTTTCATTGCCATTTATCCCCCTTATATCCCACGGCCCCTACCCTGCAATCACCACACTGTTGCCCATGTCTGTAAGTCCTTTTCCCTTTTTGTTTGATCCCTCCAACTCCTAACCCCCTGCCCCAGAGCTGTCAGCCTGCTCTCTATCTGTGAGTCTGTCTCTATTTTTGCTTGTTTTAAATGTTTATTTAAAATGAAAGCAGGATAAATCAAGCTATAGGAGCAAACAAAAAAGAAAATATATTAGGCACATTGAATGAACTCATCATTATGGTTCAGCTTTAAATTTAAACTTGATATTCCAAGGAATTAAATGGAAAATAATTTTTACCCATTTAAAAAAAATTGAAATGTATCTAAAATGGGGATAAGAAGGGAGAGAGACAAAGTGTGACAAAGATTTTCTTACTTTTTGGGGGGGTAGGGGGGACTTATCAGGATTTTAAAACACAAAAATGTTTTAATTTGATAAAGTTTTATTAGTGATAACCCAGGAATATTCAGTCTTATAGGATCAAAGGAATAGGTTTATGCATATATTTTAGATTATTTAAATTAGAAGATAGAAAATGTGTTTTTTTAATATGCCTTGTGGTAGATGGCAGTTGTTTTCATGTTGGACTACATTTATCTTATCATTAGAACTGTAAAATCTATAGGCAGTCTTTAAGTGGCATACCTTAGAAATTTTTACTAGTAGCATCCACAGAATTATCCCTTGCCATTGTGACTGATTAAAAATGTTTCTTAATGTAATGCAAATGTAATGCTGCTATTGAATATTAAATAAAAAGGTAGTTTTCCACCCACTAAACCAAAATAGATGTAAACAATCCATATAATAATTCAGTCAATTTATATAATGAGTTTTGATAGTTTAGAATAAAGACAACTTTTTTCTTTAAAGCTAATTGCCTCAGCTTTAAGCTTCCCTTTGTTCTTATAGTGAGTCTATGAAAATCTCCTTTATTAGCATCATCAAAATAATTTTAAAATACTTTACTTGAAAATGTGAATTGAATTTTCACAATGTTATTTTGGTACGTTCAGATCGTTAAAGATGGTTCTACACATGCACACACACATACACACACACATACACACACATACCCCAATTGGGACCAGATTTCATTTGGGATAGCTCAGGGGGAAAAGTGCTCTAAGATCAAAAACATTTGAAAATGCTGAGTTATGCTAAATTAAAGAAGTTTCTTCACCCAACATTTCAGAGGTCTTGGATAAACTAGCATTTTCTAATAGACCTTTAAGATGAAAATATACTATACTGCATTTTGCAAACTTACTTGATCTTGATTCACTTTCTTTTCAAGACGATTGTGTGTATGTGTGTGTGTTAACGAGGAAGACATTCGGTTATAATACCAAACAATGAGAAAAGGCTCATTGACAGACATGAGAACTCAAGAGGCTACACTATTAAATAGAAGTTCACCTAAACCTGATACTTTATGCAAGCCCAAATTATACATGGCTAAATTGAAGTTGAGAGCTGCAATGAGAGAAATTAAAACTTCAATACTTGTAATTATAAGCCAGTGACAGCATGATAGTTTTTTAATCTATACATTAAGAGTGATGGACACTTTAACACCACTTTGACATCATATCTTGAAAGATATCTTCCCCGAATGTTCCTTGTCTTTCAAATTGGGTGTGTGTTTGTGTGTGTGTACACATACATTTGAAAAAGGTGAAATCATTTATGAAAATAAATATACTTAAAGCATTCCAGTATTAAATGTATGCTGTGCACTAAAATGATTCCTTATCCTGAAAATTTGTAAGCTAAATAACGACATAAAGCATATATACAAAATAACTAAAAAAAAAAAACACGAGATAATATGTGATTAGTAGCATAGGTTGCAAACTCAAAAATCTATAGGAGCAGCAAGTATGTCAGTAACAGAGCAAACGTTTTCTTATTAAACATGTGTTACTATTTTCCCATGCATGTAGGAATCTGCTTGCTCCTGTGTTTCAAAACACCTAATTTTTTCACTCGTGATAGACATAGTAAATATATATTTCTATCCTAATGTAGAAAGCAAAGAGTGCAATTTCAGTGGTAAATAGCCTCTGATAAAGTTGGAAATTATGGGGACTACGGCAAACCAGAAAGTTCTGCTATTTGGAAATGCAGTCCTAGTCCTGCCAAATGTTCTGTTTCAATAGAAACTGAAAATAATTTTTGTATGAGAAAATAACTGACAAAATTATTTTTAGTACCCTGTGGACAAGGTATATATTATAAGATTTAGGAGAGATACATTCCTATATGCCACTTTCTCATTAGATTTACACATATTTAATATATACTCTCTCAGAAGAGAGAGAAGTACTTTCTCTGGTGGTAGCTGTGCAATAAATATTTCATAGAGAAAATAGTCTTGCAGAAACTTAAGGAGTGACAGGATTTCATCCAGGACACTTGAGAGAAAAATGAAGGAATTACATTAATAAAAGTACACATGGCATTGCAAGCAAAAAAAAAAAAAAGCAAGAAGGAAAAGAAATAAGAATGACGAGAGTTGTGGAAGCAGAAAAATGAAAATTCTGTTTATTAATGAGGTTGCATCTGACTTGATATTGAGATAATATTAGGTATCATGGCAACTACTGATTTGAATTCCTTATAATGCTCCAGTCATCAGTAAGTGTGTGTGTTATATATGTATTAACTCATTTAATTGTTGCAAAGACTATGCAAGTGACTGTAAGTTGAACAGGAGACAGATCAAACAGACAGGATGCTGATATAATTGTATAACTATATGATAATAAAGATTTATATTGGATGGTAGCACTAAATATTGAAATTAAATAACTATAAAATCTTTCAGGAAGTAAAGATATAGCTTTTTTTCAGTATATGTGTACATATATCTCCATTGGTTTGCAAAAGCTCTATGGAAGAATCCTACAGATTAACTGAAATTAATAGAAACTTGAAAATGTTTGATTGTACAATGAAATCAAGCATGTGCTGTTGTGACATTTAAGACTGTATGTCCAAATGTGCAAAACATCATTTTTTCTTATAAATTATTTTTATCTTGAAACTTTATTGTACCTGTGAGGAAGATCTTAAATGTTCAGAAAAGCATTATTTTTAAGTTTCTGGATAAACTTTTTATTCAGTGCGATATTTTCTATACCTTCTCCCTAGACAAAGCATCTAAATTCTCCAGATAAATACACTTATTTAACCTTTTTCTTTTGCCACTGTTCTATCTATAAACCACTGTCCAGTGATTAAATCACTTTCTAGTCATCTGCTATCAACAAATGGCATTAATATCCCCAATCAATGGCCTCCTTTTATTCCCATAATTGCCATATAAGTACAGTCACCACTCATGAGAGTTACTTTACCTGTGCAAGAGTAGCATAGTTGGAACAAGAAGATGCCCATATCCTTCAAAATAGCTCCCCTTCAGTCATATGCATGGTCATTAGAAGATTTATGAGCCATCTCAGGCCAACTCTGTTCTGTTGGGACACACGTCATCACAAATTCTGCTCCACATCTAGTTCCAGGGGATATCTGGACCACATTATCAATCCATTTCCAGTTGAAGAATGAGCCACCTCTGTTCTCAGATCTCCACAAATCTCGTTGTCTTCTCTAACTCCATTCACTCTTAAATAGGCCCAAGAGGTCATGCAATTGCTGTTGTTTATATTTTTCCTGACTTTTCTCCGTTACCTTTCTTTACCTAGTGTAGGCACATGGAAACATGGGAAGAATTTTTGGCAATGTAAAGTTTATATTTCTGCTTATATATACCAAGAGCCAGAGTCGTATAACTCGTGAAACCTTTCGGTTTTCCAGTCTAGGCTATTTTCAATGACAGTTCTAGCATTTCTACACTGAAGGGTGAGCGGTGGCTAACTGGGTAGAAAAAGCTATGTAATATATTTAATACAGTCCCTGGCTTCAAACTATTTTTCACTAGAGCAAGAATGTTGCTTTTTATGTGGACAGTATGGTTCTATGTGGTGGCCTGGATGGAGGGGCTTGCTGACAGAGAGTACCCACAAATTACCCTCAGGCTACTGTTGTTGTTGCCTTTGACTTCTCTTCCAAAATTAATTTTGGAATTCAAAAGTTATGCATCATCTCATTGCCCTTAGCAGCATTTCTGAAGTAACAAAAAGGCATTAGGACATAAGACTGTAACTGTACTGGATCTCTAATATGGACAAATATCATGGATAAAATGGAGTTGGTTTTTAAAAATATTTGCATACAGGTTTATTAGCTCAGTTATTTGGAAACTGAAGTCATTTTCCTAGCACACTCCTGATATTAGAAAACCAGCCAAAACACAAGCAAAAATGAAACAACCAGATCAAAGTAAAATGTAATCTGTAAAAATGTGCATAGGATTCCAGGACCTGTTGAGAGTACCATGCAGAATAATCTAGTCCTCTATTTTAGACAGAAAAAGAAATCCAACAAAATCATATTTAAAGTCAATAATTTAATTTATACATTTTAGGGGAGAATGATTTCTATTTTTCTTTAATATATTCTGTTTTCTTTCTATATCTTCTCTTTGAAACATACCTGTCAAAGTAGTTAGTGAATATGGCAAGACTAATTACTTTTAATGACCTAGAAAATCTGTGACTAACCTTGCTTTTGGGTATGTCAAAAATATTTAATTCATCTCATGGTTATTTTCTTCCTTTGCTTAATGTGTTTCCTTTCCCAGTATCAAGTTTAGAGATGAGACAGGTTACATTTGGTTGAGTGACATCTAGTAATTGGTGCAGGGAGACTTGTCAAAATGTTGCCAGTGGAAGTAGGGTTCTTCCATGGAGTCATGAGAAAAGCATTTCGGGAACCCATGCATAGGAGGGTAAGGTGCAGTGGTAAGATTTATTGCAGCAATAACAAAGGACTGACCCCAGATGCTGGGTGTCTCATCCACAACCAGATGACCCAACTCCATCTGGCTATGGAATAAGCCTCCTGTCTGGGGCCACAAGCACACAGTTGTCCTCACAAGCACAGGTGGACCAGGGCCCATATACACAGAACTTTTCTGTGTCTTACTCCCCCATCTGCACATCCTCCACCAAGGCTGCGCTTGGTCCAAGACCAGCCCAGCACTTGGGCCCAAGCTTGAAGCCGCGCTTGGGGCCGCATGGCTGCCACACAGCTTCCACACCCAAATAGCTGCTCCAGAGGCTTTCTTTTAAACTAACCAATGTCTTTCCTAATCCTTCCCTGGCTTGTCCTCGGTCTTCCCTTTATATCCAGTTTCTTTCTTAGATCTTTGAGGGTTTCCCACCCTTGTCCAATCCAATCCTTTCCCCAGGATTTTCAGACTAGACTCCACCCCTTTATGTTTCCATCCTGGCTTCTAGTGAGCATGTGCCCAGAAGAGGAATTTCCCTTTTATTGTTGATTCCTCCTCCTGATCATCTGGGCTACCAGCTAACTGGCCCTCTAGGGAACTGAAAAGCCAGTCCTTCCTGCCTATACAGGGAGATGGAGGGGTGTTAATCCCCTTGATTTGGATTTGTCATAACTTCTAGGTTTAAGCCTAATTAAGGAGTAACTTCCAGCATCAATTAGGCCCAGCCAGTCTAGCTCCCTTCTCTTTTGCTGTCCTAGCTGCCTATACTAACACAGCAGTCAAAAAAGAGTAATGATAAAGGAAGACTTCTGATTTAATTAATCATCACAAATCATCAGAAATGATTAGCTCACAGAAACCAGTGTGAATTCAAGCCTTTGCATTCTTAGCCTCACATCCACTCTATTTCTCCCAGGAATCAAATGATTTATTTGGGACTATGGGAGATACAGTGCATTAAAATTTAAGAAAATGATACATGGGGTGCACCCCAGTTCCTTTGACTGAGAATCGTATTTTATAACAGCATCTAAAGACAGTTTTGGAGAGATTGTCATGTTTTCTTTTGATGTTTAATTAAAAAGCAAACAAACATGCACAAATATTATCATGCTAATTTCATCGGTTTAAATTTTCTCTTTATAACAAGGGCACTATTTGCAATAGTCAAAACTTGAGAACTATGGGAGACCATTCAAGAGAAAATTCATAAATAAATGGTGATATATTCACAGAATGAAGTATCATGAGACAATAAGAATGAATAGACTACAACTACATTCTACATTATAGATGACCTCACAAATGTAATATTAAATGAAAGAATTTAGTCACAAAATTTATGTATTCTCTTCGTATACCTACATGAAGTTCAAATTATTGCAAGACTAATTCATGATTAAAAGTCAGGATATTGGTTATACTCTTTGGGAAGTAAATTTGGCACACAACAGGGATTACTGTAGTGCTGAGAAATGTTCCATACCTTATTTGTGTGCTGGTTAAGCAGGCATTCATTTTATATAAATTTATCAAACTGTACTATCCTGATTTATTCACTTTTCTGTATTTGTGGCATATGTTAATTAAAGGTTAAAAAATACAAGTAGACATCTGGCAACAGGAAAGCTAGCAATATCTTTGAGACAAAGAATTATGTTACTAGTTTCAATATCTTCCCTTGAAGCATGAATGAGATAATGAATTACATATTGACTTTTAATTATATTTACTGCATTAATTTTATAATTAAACATTAAATAAATTTAGAAATGTATTTTCCTCACCATTATGTCTAGCATATGGCATGAAATGCCTGCAATATGGCAATGCATATTTTCTGTTGTTATCGGATTAAAGGGGTTTATTTGCCTGTGTGTATCAAAGCCTAACAGGACTAGAATAGGAGTTTATAATAAAGAAAGTTAGGGTTTATTTTTAGAAAGTGGCCCATGCCTAGAGACAGGTGAGCTGATGTTCAAAGACTTGCTTCCCAATTGCTTGCAGGAGATGGATTATATAGGGGAAAAATCCATCATGATGACAAGGGAGTTAGGGTCATTGTCAGGGTTGTGATCTCTACTGATTGCTTGGTGCTAGAGTAGGTGTAGCTGATCAGTGCAGCTGGTCCTGATGTCAGCCATGGTGTCCATTCCTCAGCTGATTTTCTCAGCCTTGTGCTTAAAGACAACTGAGGCCTAGATGTTACACTTAGTTTGATTGAAATTCTGTGTCTGTGGTCAATGGACCAGAGACTTTGTTCCTGAGATTATTTGATGCTGATCCTCATTGTCCTGAGGGCTTAATGATTCAGGGAGTGGACATGCAAGAGAGAAGGAGGCGGGAGAGAAGGAGGCAGGTGAGTCAGGGTGCTGGGTCAGGCCAGTTTGAATCAAAGTGAAAAGGAGAAAATGCCATATTAAAGAAATGAAGTTTCTGTGACAGGAAAATAGGATGCAAACAACTCATTTTATTTTAATCCTTGCTATAGAAAATTTTTCTGTGCCTAATATTTATTCCAACTAGTCATTTTATTTTAACTAATCCTAGAGAGATGAGTGAATTGTGAAATGCTGAATTATGTCTTGTGTTGATTTATGTGCTAGTCATCTGTGCACTCAGTAAATTATATAGTTTTAAATTGGGTAAAGTTGAATTGCTTCTGATAGGTCATAGTTTTACAATTTAATTTATGTTATACCAAATTCATTTTTAATCCTCAAAGCTGGAAATTTTTATTCTGTGAGATAAATGTGATCACATACACACACGCACACACCCCCAGAGATCTTTGTGTGAACCTAAAAATGAGGTAGCATTTAAACATTGAATTAAAAAAAAGTGTTTAAAGATAGGTGTTTCCTATTTTAACACCTGTATTCCTGGGTTCTCTAGAAATACTGCCCTTTCAAGTAACGCTAGGCTCATATCCAAAGAGATGTTGGATATGAAGAGACTGCCCCTTTTGAAAGAGACCTGTGAATTCCAGTTGAGAGCATTTACAGAACCCCTGCCTGTGCTGTTCTGGAACAGCTGTGGGGTCCGATTGCCCACCACCAAGAAATGTGACTCCCAATGCAAAAGTTTGGTGGGAAAGGAAAGTGTTTATTTAAAAGTTTTATAGGTTCAGAATAATGGCAGGTTTCTACCATTGTGTCCCATTGCCTTTATGATACCCCCGCTTAGTACTGCCTCGCCCTGCCAAACAGGCCAGTTTCAGAATACGCCAGTCAGATGTACTGTCTTTCCGAAATGCAGAAGTCCACGGCTCAGTGCTCCCAGTCACAGCTCAGCATTTCAGGCATCCCAAACTGATCCATGCTTGGTTAGGTAGGTCCCTGCAACTCCAGCCTCATTAGCTGCACCACCGTGTTCTCCAGGCAGGTTTCTCAGTGGGTCTCCTTTTTCTTACACCAGAGCTCCTGGTGGACTCCCTCCAAACCCCGTGACTTCCCTTTTACACCCAGACTTCCTAGCCAACTCCCATCTACACTCTTTCAGACTGTGTGGCCTCTCTCCACTTATGGCTGCCTGCCCTTATTTTAAATGCTGACCCAGAGCACCATACGTCATTGTTGTGAAAAGTATCTTAAGCTTATCATCTTCCCTTTTACATGGGGGCAGCATAAAAGTATATTCAGCCTATCATCTGCCCTTGTGCCCTGGTCTGCAGCAACAGCTATTATCTGGTTACCACATTGCCATAGATATGCACAGTACCTTAAAAGCTGTATTATCTCCTTTCCTCATCCCCAAAACCGTGAGCTGTGGGGACTTTGGGGAGGGCCCCTGCTCTGTTTACAAGCATTCTCCAATATTCCTTTAACATCCTGTTACCAGTCCAAAGTCTATGTGCTCGACACTTTGAAAGGCCAAAACTCAAAATGTCTAAGTGTGAAGTAAGAAGTTTAGTAATTGAGAAGGTCCAACTGAGAAGATGCGAGTTCTAATCCTCAAATCCATTTTAAGAAAGCACAGAGTTGAGTCTTCTATGTCAAAGAAAGGGAAAATAGGAGGGGCTATTTTTGTAAAAACTCAAGCCCCAAGAAGAATTCTTCTAATGATTAGCATGTCTAAAGCAGGAGTTATTAGCCTGAAGACCATGGGAACACCTCTGTCTTGAGCAAGGTAGAGTCAGAGAGACTGAGCATTTCATTCTGTTACTTGTAGTAATAGTAAGTTGGTAACTAGATAATAGCTGTGCTTCAACACTGGTGTCCAATATAACTAAAAATTCTCATTTTTATTTTTTGCTATTCTTAGCCTAGAAAAATATTTATCATCAAATATTTAAAGAAAAACAAAATTTAGAGTTTTTTTCTCCAAGGGAAATAATTGAGCACATAGCTTCAGTTAAAGTTTTTTTTTTTTTTTTAAACAAGGTTTTATTTTTTAAGATTTTATTTATTTATTTTTAGAGGGGAAGGGAGGGAGAAAGAGAGGAAGAGAAACATCAGTGTGTGGTTACCTTCATGTGCCCCTAACTGGGGACCTGGCCCACAACCCAAGCATGTGCCCTGACTGGGAAGGGAACCAGAGACCCTTTGGTTCAAAGGCTAGCGCTCAATCCACTGAGCCACTCCAGCCAGGGCTCATTTCAAGTTTTTATTTCAGTAGTTTAACATGTAAAGGAAAGTGCTACAAGCCTGTTTCAGTTTTGATCTGCAAGGACCCTGGAGATGGCTGCATTTGTAATTTTCATTCCAAACAATCTAACAATCTTCATATTGTCTTTTTCTCTAATGAAATTCCTTAATAACTTACAGAGTAATTGAATACCTGCAAGGATATATATATATATATATATATATATATATATATATATACATTGTTTTATCTCTTTATTTGTTAAGGAAATAAATATATGTAAGGAAAGAAGGGATGGTAAAAGGTCCCTTGTGAAATGATGAAGAATGGAGGGATACTTAGGTCAACTCAAAGACTCAGGAAGGAAAAATAGAAATATACAGAGAAATGTGATCTACTTTGCAGTTTTGTCTGAATTTGCCAAAATGAAAAATGAGAGTCTTTGTTATAAATGTCTGGAACAAGTGATAAAAACTTCTGTGTACACAGGAAGTAGGGTCAAAATAAAATTTCCCATTAGTCTACCTGAAAAATGCTAGTCTATTTCCAGTCCACTATTTCTGTTTTTCTATAAAACATTTTTTTCAAGGATTTTACTAGCTTATAATTATTGCCCAAACCAATTGATGGTACTCATCTGTTTTGCATTCACAAATATATCAGATTTCTATGCTTTCGGATTCTTCATCATATACCTTAAATGAAAAATAAGCTTAGACCTATACAGAATGGAAGGTTATTGGGCTGTGACTAACTCTGTCAAAAACTATTTGTAACCACATGCTGTTTTATGATATGTGCTACTTTTAGCACAGTAACATAATACGTCTTAACTTAAAAAATGATTTTATAGTGCTGTTCAACAAGAAACATGGACCAAAGCAAAGTGCTTTTCTTTATGATAGACTGTTTAAGTGAGTGTATTCCAAATGGATTAAAATGTTGTGTTGTTTAATGGTTGATTACTCCCCAAAATACAGTCTTTAAACTTTGCTCAGGGTTACTAAGTAAACACAGAGTGAATAAACCAGTTCTCATTTAGGTCTTTATACCACCTATCAATTATTTTCCTGGTATTGTTTTGGCTTCTTTTGCATTATTTGAGAAAAGAATAGTATCCACAATGCCACTGGAATACAAAGATTTATCCATTTGTGCACTGCTTTTCTAGATTTCAGCAAGGAGAAAAACAAACAATTGTTATTGAGAGCAAAACTTACATTCAAAATAAAAAATGGCTACTTCAACAGAAAGAATAGTGAAAAGCTGGGATGGCAGTAGAGCTATTTACCACTTCACAACTCAAATTTGTTGGCTATTATTGAAGTGTGGGGAGAAATATGAGCCTGATGTGTGTAGTAAATTCACACTTAAATTTAGTCAAAACAAAACAACACCAGCCCCTCCAAAGGTGATTCCACAATGATTACTTTTAGAGGGATTCTTCTAAACCTGGGGAATCCCATCTGATATGGGTGCCTTATTTTAGACATGTCTCTTAGTGTTACAAAGCTCTGAGCACAAAACATTTTGTTATTCTTAGGGTTAGAAAAAAGAAAGCTAAGTCAAGATGCATTCAATTTGTCATTATCCTTGTGATTATATCAATTAATAATATTTATAGAGGATTTTAGAGTAGAATAGTGTTAAATGGACATATACTAGAATTTGTTTCTGAAAAATTGAAATATTGGTAAAATAATATTTAAACATGTGTTTAGAATCAGATATTCAGGATTATAGTCTTGACTCTGCATTTAATAGTCACTTGACCTCAAGATGATGTTCTAATCAACTGAGCTATCCAGTCAGGGCCCAATTTTTTTTTTTAAAAGATTTTATTTAGTTAGTTTTAGAGAGAGAGAAAGGGAGGGAGAAAGGGACAGAAACATCAATGTGATCAGTTGCCCCTAGCACATCTCCACCTTGAGACCTGGCCTGCAACCAGGCAAGTGACCATAAGGGGAACCAAACCATTGACCTTTCACTTTGTGAGATGAGCCGAACCTAGCTGAACCATACTGGTCAGGGAAGGGCCCAATTCTTTATAATTTTAAATGTAAGTTGATGCTGAACCATTCCCTCCCTGCCCTAGCCTCATCTGCTCTAAAATGAGAAGGTATCACTCAGAGAGAAGGTACAGCCAAATTGCACTGGGGAACACAATTTTTGTTGAGTTAGATCTGACACTTCTTTTTGACTAACTTTGGGCATCTGACTGATGCCCAAAAATGACCCCAGTTTTTGTCTATCACATCAACTTTTTAAGGAACAGGATATCCTCCCTTTGTCCCCCAAATCATACATAATGTATATAGAAAGGAAAATAAAGAAAAAATTACCTGAATATACTGTTTATTTAGAGTTATTTTATTCATATAAAGGCTATATATTGTTACTGTAAGTCAAATTGTGTACAACTAGTAAAGTTCTGCTACCAAAGATATATATTAAGGTATTTTATCTTTTCAAATGACAGGCTAGGAAATGCCAACATGAGATACTTGAGAGAGTCTCTTTCAGTTGGCAAAGCTTTCACAAATTGCTTCATGAGACCCAGTTTTATGTGCAGCGGTGGGAATGGAATGTTCTTTCTGTCCACAAATGGCTCATGTAGAATGTGTGGATCACCATGTTTGAGGTCAGATCTTGGAGGACAATTCAACTCCACCCAATGCTTCTCACGAGCTCTGCTGTCCCACATACACAGAAAACAGGGATACTTGGTGTATCCACGTTGCTGAGCAAGAAGGAAGCAGACCATTTTAAGGTCAACACAGATGATCCAATTGTGCTTGTGATATTGCAACAGATCAATGACTGTCTTTATGTCTTCATATTCTTCATGAAAGCAAACTGAATGGCCAGTTGGGACTGCACCAAATATATTGCCATTGTGGAGGAGGAAGCACTTCAAGCTCTGCTTTGAGCTCTTGATGAACAGTCGCCATCCAGTTGCGTTCTAGATTGGAATTCTCAATTCCTCCATTAAACCATGTATGTTATGGCAGCACACAAAGCCATCGTCACTTTGAAAGTACTGCAGAAAGGCACTTTCTCTTGATCAAAAGTAGGATACCTTTGTTCCTTGTTCAAGCAAGTTTTTCTCATGCAGTCTTGATGCTAGTTCTGAAGCCTTTTTGGATAGTCCCAAATCCTGTGCCAAATCATTCAACTCATGCTGATCAAATCCCTTACAGATTGTGTCATCTTCAATTTCAAAATCTTCACTATTGCTGTCACTTAGTTCTTCACCACACTCCTGTTTCTCAAAAAAAGGGTAGTTCAATGAAAACTGGCACTGGGATTTCAGCTGAATGAGGCACTGGGTGTATAACTGATGGTAGACTAGGATACTCTATTTTACATTTATTTTTCTTGTTATATCCTGATGTTTTCACTGTACAAAAGTAACAGTCACTTGAATGATCTCTGGGCTCTCACCAAACCATAGGTATACCAAATGGCAATTTATCATGTGTTCCCTTCATCCACATCCATAAACTCTCGACACACTGCTTGCACACCTTGTGAGGGGCCCAAGATTTATCTGGATCACCAAGTTTTACTTTAAAACATGCAAAATAGGCTTGTCTGATGAATGCACTGCTGTTTGTCCTTTGACTGGGAATGATGAAACTGCCACAGATATAACAAAATGAATCAGGGTTGTTTAGGCACTTAAGATGAGAAATAGCAGAGGCAGACATGATCTGAAGGAAAGGGAATAAGTACATACGCAAATAAAAAAATAAATTCTGCTAACTCCTTGTATACAGACAAGAACTCGGATTACACTTCGGAATATGATTCACTATGTATATGGAGGGGCACACAACCTCTCACCACACTGTCTTATGGGTAACTGAATAGCCTAGACAACTATGAACTCATTGCTGGTCTCCAAGGTCATCCCCCACCCCTCCCCACTCAAGGGACGTTTGCTCTCAGCCAATTGGAGAGCACTAGTGCTTCCATTGATCCAGGCTCAACTTGGGCTAGAGTGGTCACATTAAGATAAGCTGTACAGGGGAAAAAAAACTTGACGTGATAGAAGAAAACTAACTGCTGTTTTGAAATCAGCATGCCTGTTTAAGTCTAAAACAGCTGAAAAATTGAACTCAACAGGAATTATGTTAAAAATTGTTCCCCTGTGTTATTCTTTTGATAGGGGAACTCACGAGTTGAAGTTTTAGCCTTAGTTGATTGGTTTAAGTGATTAATGCTTGTGGGAAAGCTGTTATTCCAGGAACTGGAAGGCATGACTTCAGGAGGTTGACAAGTAATTCAACCTGTATGCCCCAGAGGGTCCACAAGCCCTGGGGATGGTATGTGAGCCATTGTGTTCCAGGGAGGGAAGGTAGGTGAGGTACATAATGAATTGTTGATCAACAAACACATAAGGAAGTACTAGGAAAGTCCCAGCTGGACTGCAACTCTTACCTGATTAACCTTTTTTTCTGACCCCCTTACCTACCTTTTCTGCTTCTTATAAAAAGGTCAGCTTGAAATGTGATGTTAAGATTTTTTTTTGAGGGGACATAACCCATTATCTTCTCAGACTGCCAGCATCTGAATAAAGTGCCCATAAAGATTCAACCCTTGTGTCTATTTATTGAAAGAGACAGGCAGCATGAACACTGATTTTTCTGGTTTTGCTTTCTTTCTTCAACTGTACATCTATACATCCTCTTATAGCTTCTTTGGCTGTAGTCCTTGATCTCTTGGGACTGGGAAGTGAAGAGGGGAAAGAGGATAAAAGAAAGGATGGTTCTTACTTGATGGACACTGATGAGAGCTGGTATCAGTAGAAGTTCAAAGCAGACATTTGCTCAGGAGCCTGAGTCAATCTGAGTCACACACCCCTGTTGCTGCAGATGACTCACTGGAAGTTCTCTCTGAGTGAACTCTCGTCTTTTTATTTGAAACTGCATCTTCTCATCAAATGACTACTTTAATACATGTCCATCCTGAAGGTTGAATATTCTCATTGTCAACCTTGAGATTGTGTGGGAATGCACACTTATTACTCTAGTTTTGAAATCAAATTCATGATTAAGTAATTATTGAGCACTCATCTCTCTACATATATTTGCAACAATAAATGTTGTTTTCAAAAGAAGGATTGAGATAGTTAATAGAGTTCAGAGATAAAGCCATATTTTGCTTTTGAATGTTCAAATTGATGCTTGCAAGCTCATTACGGTATATGGCTTTCTGCTTCCTTTTTTGAAATCTAAAAGGAAATATTTTCCTAAGTTTGATAAATCTATTTCCATAATATTCCTAAAGGGAAATTAGTAACTTTTTCCAACAATCAATTCTGTAGAATTATTTAGTTTCTTCTTGCATTCTCAGTTTTAAAAAGTAGAATTTCTTTTGCTTAATATTTCTCCTGTTTTCAACATTATGACCTATTTTTAATGTGCTCATTTACTTCTAACAGTGTAAGGACTCAAAGGTTTCTATGAATGGCAAACAGGTGGATAGCAGGTATTTAACATGTGAATGCATTATTAGTTCTTATCAAAGTCCCAATACTGGAATCAAATTGTTGCATATGATTACTTTAGTTCTCAATGTTGGGGTCAGGAAAAAGAAACACCTGTAGTGTAACGTATCAAAGAAATGTTTTTCAGATTACTTTGTAGATAACCACATTGAGCTCTGTCGTTTGTACTCTAGCTTTTTTATACCAACTCTGTTTGTTCACATTGCAGTATAAAAGTCTTCATCAATAAACATTGCAAAAATGGAATTTACATCAACCAGTCAGCTGTTATAATAAAAATAAACTGGATTATCTAGAGCATTTACTTAAAACTAAAGAGCCTGAGCTTATCTTTTACTGTGGAGTGGGAAAAATACTTGTCCTCTAATATTTACACTCAATGAAGGGATTTTAAAATGTTTCACAAATACTAATCCTTTTAACACATCAACAGATAAGGATTATAAGTGATAGTTTGCTGAGACCAGGAGATAATACATGAGTTTCTGAAATTGTCAGGGCATGAAGCTAATGCTACATATAGATTTTCTGGGCTCTTGAGTTATTATCCTTATTCTGAATAAGGGGCTGTTGTGCCTCTCAACAAATGTTAGCCATTGAAATGTAATTCTGAACTTTCAATAGTAAAATTATAGAAAAGTCTACATGTTCCAACATAAAACTAAATAATATATAAGTCAATTATTTTTAGAAAGTTTTAAAGAATAAATGAATCAGTTAACTAAATACAGGGTTTAGAGATTTCACTTAATTTATTATATGTATTCATCTTACAAACCTCTGAGATATTTATTCTGTTCACTTAGTAGGCAACTAAGTAAAGGATAAGAGATGTTCAATATCTTCATTAGGGTTTGAGTTAGTAAATAGCAGATGAGAGATACAAAGGCAGGTCTTCTTATCAAGTATAGCTGCTTTTTCATTCTAGCATTTGTCATCATCAGGACAATATTTTTAGTATATTCATAAGCTCAAAATATTCAGTATCTGCATTTTTATTAATGTACTGTCTTGTTTTCAGTTTGACATTCAAGGTACAAGTCTCTTCATTCCCCACCCCACTAAATAGTGTCAGCTTAAAATGAATAGTCATAAGGAGTCATAATTTAAAATTTAAAAGCATAAAATATTTCTGCTAATTTTTTATTCCAGGAAACCACAATTTAAAGAAAACATTGGTGCAGCAACACACCATTTACCCAGAACATATTAATTGTTTAAATTTTTAAAAATCTCCTTTATCATTGCTGATTTTGAGTCTCTTTTTTTTCTTGGTGAGTCTAGCTAAAGGTTGTAAATTTTATCTTTTTAAAGAAACAACTTTTAGTTTCATTGATTTTTTTAATTGTCTTTTTAGTCTCTTTCATTTATTTTTGCTTTGATATGTTCTTCTGCTGACTTTGGGCTTAATTTTTTTTTTTTTTGTAGTTTCTTGGGTTGTAAAATTAGGTTATTTATGTGAGATTTTTCTTGTTTTATTAATGTAGGCATTTATTGCTATGAAGTTCTTTTTTAGAACAGCTCCTGCTAAGTCCTATATGTGTTGATATATAATATTTCCATTTTCATTTGCATCAGGGTATGTCTAAAACTTTCTTCTTTGACCCATGGGTTATTCAGAACTATTTTGTTTAATTTTTGCATATTTGTGAGTTTTCCAGTTTTGTTCTTGTAGTTGATTTCAAATTTCATACCATTATGGGTTGAAAGAGATACTTGATATGATTTCAGTCTTCTTAAATTCAATAAGACTTGTTTTGTAGCCTAACATATGATTTACCGCAGAGCATTTTCAAGTGTACTTGAAATTAATGTATATTCTGTTGCTTTTGGATGGAATGTTCTGCATTTATCTGTTAAGTTCATCTGTTGTAATGTGTGGTTTAAAGCCAATGTTTGCTTATTGATCTTCTGGCTGAATGACTTCTCCATTGGTGTAAGTGGGGTGTTAAAGTCTCCTACTGTTATTTTATTGCTATTTCACTTTTATGTCTAAGAGTATTTGTTTTTATATTTTGGGGTACTCCTACATTGGGTGCATAAATATTTACAGATGTTGTATTCTCTTGTTGGGCTGACCTCTTTATCATTATGTAATGGCCAGGTCTCTTATTGTGGTCTGTATGTTAAGGAGAGTGCTTGTTTCTCCTTGCTGTTTTCTACATTTGTATGTTGTGTTCCTTGTTCTTGTTTTATTGAATTCTTTTTTTGCTGCTGTTTGGGTAAATCTCTGTTGAAACATTAGCTGAATGCAAGCTAAAGAAACAGAGACTTCAATGACCATACAAACGAATATGCAGTCTGAAAAAATAGTTTGGAAAATTAATTAAACAAATTGACTACAACAGCATTCAAAAATCAAAGAGTAGCAAATCCTAAAGAATGAGGAGAATCTAAGTTCTACATTTACTGCTTATGATGTTTAAATGTCCAATTTTCAATAAGAAAAAAATCACAGGGCATACAAAGAAACTATAATCTATGTTCTATTCAAAAGAATTAATTAAATTGACAGCCACCTCTAAGGAAGTATAGACATTGGATTTAATTGATCCAATATATTTTAAAGTCTTAAATATTTTCAAAGATCTAAAGAAAAACATGTACAAAGAACTAAAGAAAATCATGAAAACAACATAGAACAAGGGGAGAATATTTAAAAGAGATAAAATTATAAAAACAAACAGAAATTTCGATGCTGAAGATTGTAATTTCTAAATTTAAAAATTGACCGTAGAGATTCAATAGCAGATTTGAGAAAGTTTAGAATACACATGAAAGGATCACTAGCAAAATGGCAGAAGTCCTTCTTTATTGATAATTACTTTAAATGTAAATGTGTTGAACTCTTCAATGGAAGGCAGAGATTGGCATAATGGATTAAACATGTTAAACTTATAGGAGAAAACAGAAGTAAATCATGATCATCTTGGATTTGGCAATGGATTCTTAGATATGCCACCATAAACATGAGTGGTAGAATAAAAATAGATAAACTGGACTTCATTAAAATTTGAAACTTCTGTTCATCAAAGGGCATTTTGAATAAAATGAACAAACAACTCTGTTTATAAAATGGGCAAAGGAAATTTTAGTCATTAGGAAAATAGAAATCAAAACCACTGAGATACAAGTTCATAGCTTTTAGAATTGTTATATTTAGAAAAAACAAAACAAAACAAAATATCAAGTGTAAGCAAAGATTTGGAGAAATTAGAACCTTCTTAGATTTCTGATGGAAATGTTAAATTGTGTAGGCATTGCAGGAAACAGTTTGAGGTTCCTTCAAAGCCAAACACAGAATTACTATGTGACCCAGCAATTCTATTCCAAGGCATAGACCTATAAGAATTGAAAACAGAGACACAAATAGATATATGTGTGCCAATGTTGATTGCAGCATTGTTCACAATAGTCAAAAAATGGAAACAGTCCATTATCATCAGATGAATGGATACACAAAATGTGCTGTATATAAACACAATTGTCTTGACACATACTATAACATAGATGGAACTTAAAACCAATGTACAAAAGTGAAACCAGACAGAAAAGGGCAAATATTGTATTATTCAACTTATATGAAATATCTAGAGTACTCAAAATTACAAATAGATTGAAGTTTACCTGGGTTTAGAGCAAGAGATGAATAGGGAGTGACTCCTTAATGACTACAGAGTTCCTGTTTGAAGCAATGAGTAAGTTTTGGAAATTCATACCAGTGATGACTGCCCAACATTGTTGATGTAACTAATGCCACTGAACTATACACTTGCAAATATTTAAAATAAATAATTTTATTTTATATATTTTTATTAAACTAAAACTTTATAAAACTTGGAATTAAAACAGAAGATTATATGTGGATGTAGAAACAATTTCTAATGATAAAAAGGTCAATCTGTCAAAAATATCAAATTTGTTTAAAGTACTTATTTTGTTATAGCAACCCAGACCCCCTAAAATGCCTCTAGATATTTGCGCGTAGCACTCAACTACTTACTTGACCACTCAGTCCATTTTCAAAGCAGAAAGGTCTACAAAGTATATAACTTTTAAATCATTTTTCCTCTTAGCCTTAAATCTTTTAAACAAAGTTGTCAGATGCTGTGAATGACATATAGCATGTCAAATAACTGAATCTTTAACAGCAAAATAATTTAAATAAATACAGTGTGATATAAGTTTGCCTCTCACTAATATTTACCAGGAAGTCAAGTAAATGATCTGAATTATAGTCATCATAGAGCTGTAGAATAGAAAAAAAAAAAAAAGAGAGAGAGAATAGCACTGTGCATCACTGAGTCATGTTATCAGAGAAATAAATGACATCGTGGAGAATAGTCTTATGACCCTGGGATAGTGCAGACAAGAAAACTAAAGCAGGTGGCTGTGTATGGCATATGAGTTCCTGTTCTCAAAACACTTTTTGGAAGTTTGTTCATTTTTATCAAGAATCCCAAAACTAGGTAGTCAAAACTAATTTTGTTAATAACAAACTATATCCAGATCATATCCTTGCAGATATGTAATATTAAAGAGATTGTAACCGTAGAGACTCTGTCCTTTAATTATTTGTACTTTTAGAACTGACATGTATGGCTCACTCAGTAATATTTGCCAGAGATTAGACATTTTTTCTGTTTATTAGATAATATTGCAGGGAATTGCTCCTGTTTCTCATGTGGTAAATTAATAATGGTCCCAGTGACAAACTATCTTGTACATGAAGTGGGGTAATCAAACCACCAGAAGATAATTATATTTTTCCATTAATTGATTTGTGACATTTATTTTCACTCTAATACTTATTTAGGTTTTAAGGATAATGAACCAGAATCTAAAAGTACAGAATAACATGGAAAGGCAGGCATGGGATGCTAGCCTTTGGCCAATTATCAATTACAAATATTTTCTGCATTGGCTTCTGTCTTCTATTTGATTTCTAAGCAAATAAAGGAAAGGATCAGAATGACCATCCAGAGAAATTACAAAAACATGGTAAACGTTAAAACTATAGTATTATCTTTTATATAAAAGCCATGCAATTCTAAAACCTGATTTCTGTGATGAAGCCTACAACAAAAAGAAAAAAATAGCACAACATTAATTCAGTCCTCTGAGGCTCTTTGGAGCAGGAGGAAACTGTATCATCTTAATCTGTTTTAATTACAAGGCTAAGAATGTAATCTTGTGACTAAAAATCCTGGAATCAGAATTGAATACCAAATGAAGAAACTTCTCACAGAATGTTATGACAGAGCTCCCTTAATAAGCTTTGTAATCAGCATATTTTCTTGTTTTATCAAAAATTTGGTTGGAATTTAAAATGAATCTCTGAGATTTAACATATTAAACCTGGAAGTAATTAAAATTTATAATCATGAGACAATTTTAAAGATACTATCTAACATCTAATAGCCAATTTTAAAATAATTATTTCCTAATCAAACTCATCACAGGTCTTTTCAATAACAAATATTATGAGAAACAATTAATCAATTCAAGTGGACATAGGTGTTAGCGCCATGATAAAATTAGCTCAGCTTGAAGCACTTTTGTACTAGAAGTGTGTGTGTGTGTGTGCATGTGTGTACAAGAAGGAACTCCCCCACCCCCCAAAATGGAATAATCTGGGGTGGGGCTCTTGTAGTACAGGCTGGCATTGTTGTGAGAGACTGCTCTCAGCTTCAGTGAAATTTTTTGGAGACTCTTTCAGTGAGTTTGCTCATTTTGTGATGGGTGATTTGTGAGCCCCCTGCCCACACCTAGGTGACTGTTCAGCAATATTTGACCAAAAGCAGCATGACTTGTATGCCCCACCCTCCCTATTCACCTGATCTCACCCTGATCAATTTTTTTTTTTGCTTCCCTGGATGAGAAAAATCCTCAAAGAAAAATGTTTTTCAGTGTAGAAGAGGTGAATCAAAAAAATGACAGAAGCACTAAAAAACATAAAAATCAACGAGTGAAAAACTGTTTTTCATTAGGTGTATTTTATCAAAAAACATTTCAATAGGTGTATTTTATCAAATGGAGAGTACTTTGAAGATGATTGAAGTTTAAACATGTAAAAATAAATACAAAATTTTTAATGAATAAATTCTGTTTTTTGGAAGGGATCCCCATAATATATATGTATGTTTAGTTCTAGACTGAAAAATTTCTAACCAAAATATTCTCAAATATTGTTAAAATGGCTAGTTTAAAATTTTAGTTGTTTTTTAAGCCCTCTTAGACTGCACCAAAATGCTAAGTAAAACACACTGAAAACCTTTCTAGATGAAATTTCAGTTGCCAGGTTGCTGGTGTGGTAGCAATACTTTAACTGGTATCATATATCATGACCACAGACATAAAAGTGAACATGTATTCTGTGATGTGGAAATAAAATTGATATCAGGCTTAACATGAATGGAGAGAAAAAATTGGAAGGAGGGAACAGGAGAGATATGTCAATTTTTAAAAAGTTATTTTGGAGGGGAAATTTTTGATGTCATGAATCAAATGGTTATTTGACTTTTGAGGAGGTTCATTATATATATTATAATTGTGAGAGAGAAGGGACCAGTTTTCTGCACCTATTCCAAACCAATTTCAGATCAATATTTCTTCCACCTTAGGTTATCCTTGTGCTATTTTGGAGCAATGGCCGTTTGGACATATTATGTCCTACTGCTGTCATCTGCAGATATTCTGCTCATTTCCCCCTCTCATCAAGTCCTTGGACACCCAACTATCCTTTATACCTTTTGGGGGGATGGTGTTGGCATGATTTCAATGTTTAGATAGCCCATCAAAGATCACTTTGGCCATTGATCCCGGATCTCCCTAGTCTCCGTAACTTCCTCCTTGAATCCACTTTAGCCATTTCTTCCTCCGGCAAATGTATTGACCCTGTTTTTCCTTGTGTGTGATAGCTTACAGATGAAGTAGGTAATAGAAACATTCCATCAAAGTCCTTTTTTGTTTTTTGTTTACTCATCACTTCTTTATTTGTGCTTCAAACTCAAGGGGGTATTCAGTACCATAATCATTTTCTTTTCTGTTTATTATTTCACTTAAACGTTGTCTCTTTTATCCTCCCAGGTTAAATTTAATAGTCCGTAGCTTCTGCCGCTCTCCTTCTTTCTTTTTTTTAATCAAATAAATTTTATTGTTATTATAATACAGTAGTCCCAATTTTCCCCCTTTGCCCTCCTCCGCCCATCCCACTGCCACTCCCACAGTTAATGCTGCAGTTGTCCATGTCTGTGGATCATTGATACGTACTCTTTGTCTAGTCCCTTCCCCTTCTTTCCACCATTATGCCTCTCCCCGCTTTGTTAAAAATTTATTAACCTTAGAGACATGGGTTTATTTCTGGGCTCTCTGATCCAATGATCATTGTATCTTATCTTATGCCAGTACCAAACTGTTTTGGTTTTGAATAAGCCTTTCTTGGCATTATAATGCACAGTGTTCCCTCTTCCTGAAATATCATTCTTTATGTACCTTGCCTTCTTTATGCTAACTTTTCATATAAGCATTTCAGGTGTCAGTTGAAACTTCATTTTCTTCATACTCTTTGTGACCATCCCTCCAACATTGAGTATTTACACATTCTCCTTACTCCATATCACCCCTGAGTTTATCATGCTTTCCCTTCTAAAATATTCATTAGATGCTGATGAAATTGTTCAGTTGTTTCTGTGTCTTACAGAGCTGTTTCCATAACCACTCTCTAATCTCAGTAGACTAACTGGTAGTAGACAAACCAGTCTCTACCGCTTAGTAGATTCCCATGAATACACATTGAGTAAATCAATGAATGAATGTATAATAAATAATGTCATCTAGAATGCCAACAAATTCTTTAGGAGAAAAAAAAATGACTGGTTTCAGCGTATAGGGACTTCTGCAGTCTCTTGTTAAATAATTGAAATTTTGTGTTCTTTCCTTCATCATGCCTTTATATAAATTTTGCATTGCTTTATTCCAAGAGGACATAGGAATTTGATCTATTATTTTTGTGCAATTGTTATTAAATATTTTTTTGCCTTAATTACAAACCAGTTGTAAAGTACAGCAGTATCCAAATTCCTTAATTCTTTGCTCTTTCTGCATGATCCTGCAGACTTAAAAAATATATCGAAAGTATCCAGACGTGTAATATGGAAAATAAAGACATTTATTGAAGAAGATACAAGATATCAGAAACACTGTACAGAGGACAATGACACCTTAGTCCCCTTCAAAGTAGGCACCTTGGGACCCTATACAGTTCTCCCAGCATCATTGGCAACTGCAGCATGATGTTCCTTCTGCTCTTATAGCAGAAGCCATGGATCAAATTTTGCCACGACATGTTTCATGCCAAGATCCTGTGTCAAAATCTAGGACACAGTAGTTTTTGGCATCCCAAGATCAGTTTCAGTACTCACACTGTCGGTTGCTGATGTTTGTTGATTGCAGCCTGTACATACATGTTCTGCTTGTTGCAAGGCTTCAGGAATGTGGATCACTTCTAACAGATTCTTGACCTTCTTTGAAGCATTTGTGCCACACTTATTTGTGCTGCACTCATTGCATCATCCTGAAAAGCCTCCTGAATCATTCAAATAGTTTCTGCAGAGGAATGTTCAAGCTTAATGCAAAATATGATACAGAGTCATTGCTCTACTTGCTTAGTCATTTTGAATGTGATGGCTACACAGTACACATGTTTACTTAATGGTGCATAACCACCCCCACTGACTAGTACAGTGAAGTTGTCATTGTTCATGCATATGCATTCCAGTTCAGTCTCTTTGGCTGCCAGATTACATCGATGTTGCACAAACCATTCTTGTCACATTATGATGGCTGGACTTTTTCCAGACAGGCCTCATATATTACTACTAGTGATAGGAAGAGAAAGAATTTGTTTTAAAAAGTCAAGAGATAATTAGGAAGTTCTTTTTGTTCATGTTGATCATTGTTGAAATTTTAAAGGAGCTAGGCCTAATATATTGGCTCCTCAATAGGCCCTTTGTTCTCGAGAAATAGATTTACTTTTGAAAAATTCATCAAATTCAGAAAAAATGTATTAGATGAAACTGGGTCTACTTGATTGATCTTGCTTTTTATTCTTTTTCCTGAACTGAACCTATCTCTGATCAATTTATTAGACTTAACACTCAGACTTTAAACCAGGGATGATTTTGATTCCTAATGGTTTTCGTAAACTACTAGAATCCACTGCTTAGTTTTGTCTTCTAGAATTAAGCTCATGAAGCCCTCTCTTCCCTGTTCCTCAGTTCTTTTTGCCTTCATTCCTTTGTCTATACCATATTCATCATTTGTTTTTTAAGCAAACTAAAGCCTTCATTCATTATATATTGTTTTAAATGTATGTGTCTGATCTTATTGACCTATTAGCTCTCTCCGATAAGTTCAATGGATGTCTAACTTCTCCTTTTACAAACTTTTCTTTTGTTTATTCTCATTAATTTTCTATTTTCAGTCCAGTCTGCATGTTTACTTCTTAGTTTATTGGCAGATTAGACAACAGATAAGCTTGGATTTGAATAAATGACTGAGGTTTTACTGGGATTGAATTCCAGCCATGCCTCATTCCCCACTTTTCTTTCTTTTTTATATAAATACCATAAAAGAAAAAAACTTTCTAGAAATATACTCGCATACTTAAATCACCAAAATACCCTAAGCATACAAACAAATACCTTTTTCACCCAGTGAAAAAAATTTTTTTCTATTTCAGAATAAAGAAAGTCATTGCAAGAGACTGTTAGGATCTAAATAACACAGCACTATCAGTAATGCTAGTATCTTACAAAGATTACCTCAAACCTGGTTTTGAGTTAAACATGACCCTGAGTGCCATGAGGCATTCAATATATTGTTCCATGCTTTGATTCTAATCTTTGAGGACATAGAAATTTATGTTTTAACGTCTGGTAAACATAATCCCTGTTAGATTGTTGTGAATCTAAAAACATAATGGTCTGGCTCTATCGTTACATTTGACCAAAAGTTTTACATCCTCTTCTGCTGGGATGTTTCACAAGGAAGGGCAAACAATGTTTTACCCACCAAGGAATAGGCCATGAAAAGTAAGGGGGGAAAAAAGAAGGAAAGAAAGAAAGAAAAAAAAAATTAAACTAAGATGCCTTGCATTATATCTTTTGAATCATATCTTCTTGGTTTGGACATTTTTACTGCTTTTATACTGGATTGCATGTTTATTGCTAAATACCTCTAAAAGAAAATCTTTTGAAATACATTAAATATGCATCTCTGAAGACATTATGTTTAAAATCTCACAGGGAACTCACAAAGTTCAAACCCATTATTTTGCTGTATACAACCTTTTAGCCTTAGGAATCTGCCTCTGTTTCTCACTATGCCCTCCAGTCCATTTTAGGATGTGGTATTCCCTCTTCCTAAGGTTGCACAAATATGCTGAATTTTCCTCTTATTTTAACATTATCACCTACTGACTTTTCTGTGCTTAGAGCACTGTTTTTCTCTTTCTTTGCCTAGATAATTCCTTAAGTCTACTCTACTTAGAAACATTTCCCAAATTTCCCCTCTCCCATCTCTGAGTTAGGTACATCTATGTACTCCATTAGGTACTGTAAATTTCTCTATATTATTACTTATACTTTTATTTTCATTATCAATATGTGGATCACACTAGCTTTTGAAAATGGGGTCAGAGCCTTGTTAATTTGTGTCTGACATATATCGGATACCCAGATAAAATTCACTAAGTATATAAAATACAGACTTTTTATAATGACATTTCAAAAGAAATAGTTTATACAAATACTGTTTTACCAAAATGAATTTGAATTTTGAATCAATCAAAGATTTTACGTAATATACTCTGCAATATCGTTTGCTCAGATTTTGTTTAACATAATGAAATACAAATTTTAATATATAGAAATGAATATGCCCTCAAACTTCATGTAATTATATTAGGTATATCACTTTTTGCTTGATTCAGTAGTTTTAAAGTGCTTATTAACCTTTCAAATTTGATTTGTCCTATCAATTATATTTAACAAGGAAATTTTTACCCTTTTATATTTTTAATTAGCTCTATCACTGATCTTAGTGTTTTAAGGTATATGTGTACCTGGGTATCATCTAAAGACTTTTCAATGATTAGTTCAGTGACAGCTAATTAAAGAATAAAGTGTGTATTCTCCTTATACTTGAGTTGTGTTATGGTAAGGTTTTATAGACAGATTAATAAAATGTAAAAGCAAATCACTAGATATAAGAACAAATCCCTCTTCCATGAACTTACTTCTCAATTTATTGCTGCTGCTTTTTGAAGTTTGAAACACTATAATTATTAATGATACTATTTCTTACAAATTAATATAATGTAGTACATGAATGGTAAGCAGAAATAGGACTCATATTCATTTTTCTAATAAATAAAACTAATTTAATTTTTTAATTTAGTTATGCTTTTTGTTTTTGTCTTTTTCTTTTTAATTCTATGAACTCAAGGGGCTTCTCTAAAGAACACATCTACATGATAGCAAATTTTTGAGTTCTAATTGTATTTTGTGGTCAAGTGTACCAAATATTTAAATAGCATGTATAAGTGAGTATCCAATTACTTTGCATATTCAACTTGCCTTTAAGATAGTTTTTCCATCTTGAATCCTGATCTAATATCTCAATTTGACATGTTATTAATCAGTAGCATAAGAATTTTAAGAGTTTTACAGGTTTATTTGCCTTGTGTTCTATATTTTGGGCCCTTTGATCTATCCTGGCCTTCAGTATCCCTCCCTGGCCTGCACATACACATATGCATATACACGCACCATCACCAGACCAGGTGACACGTGTGCAGTGCTCATTCACTCATGAGAGGGATATGAAGCAGAAAGCAAAATAATTCAAATTTATTTTCACTTTTATTTTTTGCATTTTGATTTTCCAAATCTAGGGCCTCAGGAATATAATAATTTTCAAAAATGAAAATGATTTTAGAATGCAGACTGACAGGTTTTATGGAGTTGATGGTGGTCAGGAATGGAAAAATACTGGGAACATTTTAAAAAACCTACTTCTATGGCTAACCCCTAAGAATAAAGATAGTCATATCCAGAAAGAAAGATCTCTATCGTTTAAGGAACTTAAGAGCAGAAGCATGTTAAGTCATGTTTCTTAGACACAACTTCAGAGAACAGAAAAGAGAGCAAAGAAAAAGTGATAGAGTGGACCTTAGAAAATAATAGGGCAGATTAATGGAAGAGAAGAATGCATATGGTGCTGTCTTTACCTATATGGCTATGGGGGAGAAAAGGCAGGTCTAAGAAGGATTGTAGAGGGGACCTCACTGGCAACCACGTATACTGATTTTGAGAACAAGACTAGATACTGGGCATGAGAATTGGCAGCACAGACAGGTTCCAATGAAGACAGAATAACTCTTTCTCTTTCAATTTATCCAATTTAGAAAAAGTTGTAGATAATAGCACAGAATCACAAATTAAATTAAATTTATTTTCCTCTGGTGAATTAGGCACATAACAGAAATTAACGAGTTAAATAAATTCAAAGGAAGATATGTCTTTTTTTTTTTTTTTTTTTTTTTTTGCCAAGGCATTGCTCTTGGAGTTTCAATCAGTTGCCATTCTCTTTTTCTACCATTTCCTTCTTTTCAGACACCTTGTAGCCCTCTTCTTCCAGCCAATGTTGTTATGTCTTTCCTGGCATATATATTTATCATTTCTGGTCACTCCTGAGTATAACAAATCAACTAGACTTGCTCCTGACATCTCATTTGGAACAACTCAGAAAATTTACCCAATTCAATTAAAAAGTCAGTAGAATCAAATGACAACATAAGCTCAATACCATCACTCATGTCACTATGTGGTTACTTCCAGAAGCGCTTGTGCACGCGTGCAGACGTGTGCGCGCACATACACACAATTATATGAATATTTATGAATATATAAAGATTTAATTTTTCAGGTTGATATATTGTATGATTTAAAAAGATGGACTCTTCTACACATGGCTTTTTTAAGTGCATGGCCCATACCTGCTTCTAAGACACCAGTTCTTGTGATTCTTATATTAACTCTAAGCTCCAAGTTCCATCCATATCAACTCTCCTTTTTTTTAAACTCAAATATGCCAATTTTATTTCTTCTGTAGAGCCTTTGCATTACCTATTTTCTCTGAATAGAGAAAAAATCTATAGGCAAATCTTCAACTGAATGTTTTTCTTTTTTGTAATTCGAATCTCAGCATATCACTTTCTGTGTGATTGCTCATCATTCTGCCATAACAGTGTTCTAATTCTCTGTGTACCCCTCTAATTCCCCTTACCACAGTCTGTTGTTTTATGGTACTTTCAAGCATCTAGCATGAAATGAAATGTATTTACATAATCGTTATGTAGTTATTTCTAAAATATCAGGTCCACAAGATAAAAACTTTTTCTGCCTTATTCAGTGATATATCCTAAGGAGTGTAGGTTCTCAATATATATTTCTGGAATGCTAATGAATTATTTTATATTGCTTCTTATAACTGTTAGTTTATTATATGTGTAACACCTTTAAAGTTATGGTATATGAAAAATTACATTTTGTCTGCCTTCTTCACCAATGTATCTGAAGTACAGAAAAATGCTTGGGAAATATAGAATGTACCCAAATATATGTAATTATATGATTCATTTGTCATGGGATGAGCAATTATTTTTTAAGTTTACTCTCAAAATTTACACATTTTTGGCTTCAGCCAAAACTTAAAAGAACTCCCAAGTAAATATCATACATCTAATAAGTTCTAGTACAGTTGGATAAAGATTTCACAATTTTATCAATGAATCATAAAGTAATTTGAAAAGTAACATAAAAAGATGGAAAATAATTATAATATTTAGAGTTTTCAGGTGTCTATGGAAATGGACCCTCTTATGCAGTCATGAAAATGTAACTTGGATCAGTATTTATGAATGGTATTTTTACATTTTTCAAATGCACATTTGAAAAATTAAAATGTACAAATCTAGCTATTACTGTTTTAGAAATTTATTCTAGTTATGTAAGTAGACTGCTCTATCAGCTCTCTGTAATAGGATTTTTATTATAGCATTGTTTAATGTAGCAAAGAAATGAAAGAATCCTAAACTTTCTAAAACTAATCAATGGTTGTGTATTGATATAATGGAAAATGTGGTACATAGGCATACAGTTGAATGGACATATTTGGATAATTACAGTGTTAAATAATAAAACATATTTTGAAATATATAACTAGATTTATTCTATTATAGTTACAATTAAAATTTATAATAGATATGTAAACTAAGTATCTAATTCAATTTTATCTGTTCTTTATCCATCTAACACTAAATTTTCTAACACTAGATTTTTATGCAAACTCGTGATTCAAATAGACAAGCCATCCAATATTACTAATGATGGATTACATAGATATTAAAGTAAAGTAGCTATCATTATCCATGTACAAAACATCAACATTTTGACAATATTATTGTATGATTTTCTGTGATGTCCTAAGTAATCAAAAAGAGTTTCTCAACAAAAGGGATCGTAAACATAATGCTCACGTTTACTGTTATTTATTTATCAGACAAACTATCTATAATTGAGGTTTTGGGCTAGATAAGAACAATTTAGCACTTCCAGTTCTGTGTTCAGAGTGAGTCGAATACTTACTTAACCACTTACTTCCTATACCAATTTAAAATATTTCCTTCACCTTTTTGTGCCTCATTATGTAAAATGAGCATTATAATATACTTCTCACAGAGTTATTGGTCATCTTTGTAAGTGGTTTTACTCAGTGCCTAGTATAGTGTTAATGTTCCATAAATTTTAGGCTTGGGTTGTTATTTTTATTTTAAAACTAGGACTCCTGAGAGACTCAATGCTTCTCTCCCTCATTCAAATGAGGCTTTACACTGTGAGGATGATTGTTGATATGACTTAGAAACAGTATCAATGAGTAGAGCTTTGTGTGTGATGGTTTTGTCTTTTGGGCCTGTCTCTTTTTAGAGTACTTGTCTTGTGATTAAGAGAACAGGCACTGGAAGAACCAAAGCCATGGTTGACTCTAGAGTTCTCCATTTATTACTGTTATTTAGCTATGATTATGACAGGGGAATATAGGAAGTCCTGTGAGTTTATGGATTCTTATTAAATCATTTTAAAAATTTCCCAGTTTTATACTATGGGGTCTCCACAGCCTGAGCATTATACTGTACTAAGACTGGGATGATTAATTGGGTATGTGTTTCTTTTGTAATTCAGTCATGAAGAGCTTTTAGTAATTCAGTCATGTTCTCAGGCAAATCATATTTTATTAAGAGTATACTTGGAAATTAAAGGGTTGAAAATTAATTCCCTTACGTCTATGCTTTCATACTCTCCAAATATACTTCACCTACCCACACATACAAAACCACTGAGTTAGACTATAGTTAAAACTGTTGTAATAGACCCCAAATGAAGTGAATTAAAAAATTCAGAACTCCGTCTGCCTTTTAATGTGCTCTCTCCAAGTGTTCCTTGTCTGCGTTTTTGAAGTTAATATGTCCCCACAATTTCTGCTGTCTGGAAAGGAAAAGAGCCAGTGGAGAGCAAACTGGTGCTCATTAGGATGTGATAGCGAAGGTGTGTGCACAACCCTTCCACTGAGCATACCTTTGCTGAGACACAGCTGGCCGCAGGGAGGCTTTGATTTCTTACTGTTCTGCTAGTTGTTCTGCTAAAACCCATGTTTTTTCTTTTACTAAAAAGTGAAATGGTAAAATGGAGGATAATTAGCAGACTGTAATACTTTCAGTAAATTCGTCAGACACTTCTTTTTAGAATATGTGGTTTAAAATGTCAGCTTAAGATGCCCCAGTGGTAGCCAAACTAATTATTTCTGAAACAAACAAGCAAACAAAAAACAGAAATAAGAACTATTTTAAAATGTATTTTATTTTTCTGTGTGATTTTCTACAATATTTATGGGAATAACATACACATACCAATAACTCCACACAAGGCCCCCTATCCCATGAACAACAAAATGTCAACACTAACGTATAATTATCTTCTTTCAATTTCTTTGAAGGGTGATTACCTATGTTTTTCTTTTTTCTTTTTTTAATATATTTTCTATTAGCTTATTATTATTATTATTATTTTTAGATTATATTTATTTTCAGAGCGAGGGGAAGGGAGAGAAAAAGAGAGGGAAACATCAATGTGTGGTTGCCTCTCACGTGCCACCAACCAGAGACCTGACATGCAACCCAGGCATGTGCCCTGACTGGGAATCAAACCAGCAACACTTGGTTCGCAGGCCCACGCTCAATCCACTGAGCCACAGCAGTCAGGGCCCTACCTATTTTTTTCTTTGCCTTCAGGAAATAGAACTGATTTTCTCATAAGAAAGATCACTTAAATTTCATAAAACATGAATTGTTAAAAAGTGTTTACTTTTTCAGGCTTATAATGACTACCACTTCATAAATATTGTTAGCATATTATTGTGTATTTTTGGCTGGAAATAATGAGCAATTTTGCTATTATGAGTAGTTCAGAATTTTATAGTCTGTTTTGAATATTTTTACTTCTTTGAGGTAACCCTGAACTGTTAATATTTTGTACATCTTAAAACTTATTTTCTATTTCCCACTTAAATGTCTTTAGTGGTTAAAAGATATTTATTTTTTGTAATAATTTTGCCGTTGTTGGTATTTACATAATATAGTTTGAAATACATATCACTCTTTACACTACAGAAAATTTAGCAAAATTAAAGTTAAGTATATATTACTAAGCCAAAATCAAGTGCATAAGCCTCTTCCTTAAATAAATTCCACATTTAACATGCCAGGTCACTAGGGTAACACTTGGACAATAAATGTGTGCTTTAATTTATCTACATAATAACTTAGGGAGGATTAAAACATAACTTTTCCATTGCTTAATTTGCAACCAGTAGCAGCTGAAGCACTCAGTGAGTTCCAACTGTGTTTGAGGTTCTATATACAACCCTTGTGAATGCAGACTTTCAAAGTTGCTTAACCGATTTTTAAAAAGATGTAATTTACTTTGCAATCCTTCACTGGAAGCATCATGCCATCACTCTCCCTCAGACATACCATGTAATTTTAATATATTTTCATTAAAAAAGAAGCTTACTCAGGGTTTATGAAAGGATTTGTTGACTTTAGTGTAACCTTTTGTAACCAAAAATAATTTCTGTAAGTGAAGTTGTTTTCTAATTGTGAATTTGAACAACATAATACTTAAGAATTATATGATAATATACAATATAGGACCTCCGATGATAATAAAGCCTGTAGAAAAGAAAACTCTCATGTGAACTTTTACTTATTTTATTTTTAAGAATACATATAAATTTTGCAATACTTTATGAAAGTTGCGGTTATGGGAAGAAAACAAAACAAGTAGACCTTGAGATTTAAAAGAATAGTAATAAAAGGAAATGATTAGAGACTGTTGTTAAAGGAAGGATAATTTAGAAAATATGTATAATAATATTATTAGTAGAACAAACTAAAGAAGTATAACTATTGTTTTCTTTTATAGTATTTACAGTTAAAATGAGGAGCAATATTTACTAATTTATCATTTTGAAAAGTAAAACAAATTGTATAGTAGTACCAGCTACACAATCAATACTAAAAATTAATAAATAAGAATAGAAAATTTTATTTGGTGATACAATTTTAAAACATGCTTAATATGAATTGAGTATACTTTTAAAAATTATCAAGATATTAGAAAAATTTAAATGTAACTTTGACTTCTTAATAACTTTGCAATTTCTGCCCAAACATAATTTTATGTTATCTGAATTTTATAACAAAAATTAAGTTTTATTTTTCTCATAGTCTATATTTTTCCAAATTTGTCTAAATGTTAAAAATTTATTTTGCTAATTACTTCTATAAGTCAGCAATATTCAACCTTTTTTCATCTTATGCCCCATAAGCTAATTACTAAAATTCTGTGGCACACAAAAAAATATATTTAATAATATGAAAAAAATGGGTATGATTTTGACTGATTTACAAAAAAAAGTAATTACCCACCCTTTTTGCTCCAAAATAACTTTATAAAAATAGGTGCTTACATTTTTATGTAAGGAATTCTTGTTCCAAGAGTTAACCAATCATATGCAACCTTATTATGCAATGTGACCAATAAGATGCAACTCTATTATATGACCTGTATATTTATGGTTCAAGACAGGGCATTCACACCAGAGAGCTATTGTTGTGTTGGCTGTTGTCATTTTTTAATTTGATAATCTAAAGGAAAAAGGTTAGTGCCTCTGACTAAATAGTCAGGTGTTATATGTTTTACAAATTCATGCAGCACCCTGGTTGCAAATCATTGCTATAACAGTTTCCTTATTATCAAGGTCTCATATCACTAATTATAATATGATATGATATATTTCTAGACTGAGTATTTTATTTCATCCTTTATAAGATACTCTTTATTATGATTTATGTACTTCCCTCCTTGGATCTAGCAGTTTTATAACAATCACGGACTGCTGTTTTTCCTTCATTCTGAAATTATCTTGTCATATTTTATATGTTTAAAATCTTAAAAAATGAAAGGCTTAGAAACCATTGTTACATGTGAAGACAATTTAGAAAAAAATATGCATAATAAACTAATGATTATATTTTCATTTTAAGTTGATTATAGTTATATAATTATTTTTATTTTGAGATATTCTCAGACTTATAAAATACTAGTTGCAAATATAACACAAAAAAAATTTATTTGAACCATTTGAGAGTGTACCATTTACCTGAAACTAAATTATTTAGTGCATATTAAGTAAAAAAAGAATATTTTACTATCTGATTTTAATAAATAATCAAATTTTTCAATAAACCTTGATATGTTACTACTATCTAATATTTAAACTCTATTACAGCTTTTCCAGGAATGTCCTTTTTAGCCAAATAATTCAACTTAGAGTCTTGTGTTGCATTTTGTTTTCCAGTCTCTTTAGTCACCTCCAACTTCACACAATTTTTAAAATTTTCTCCTATTTTTATGACTTTAACATGTTTGAAAATATAGTCGTTAATTTTTTTAGAATGTCCCTTAACTTGCAATTTTTCAATATGTTTTCCACGTTATGACACTTTAGCAGAAACATCACAGATTTGATGCTGCCTTCTAATGACATCTTATTAACTTGTGCAAACTTTAGTTTTTTCCCATTAGTAATGATAATCACTTTGATTACTTGAATAGGTGATGTCTGCCAGATATTATTACTCAAAAGTCATAATTTTTTCCTTTGTAATTAATAAATATTTTCTTAGTAGTTACTTTGAGACTGCTTCTTATGAAAAATCTTTCCTTTTTTAAATTACACTAGATTGTTGTTATTTTGTTTGATGTTATAATTCATTATAATCATTATTATTTCAATGCTCAAATTTACTCAGCTTTGTCCAGAGGAATATTCAGGTTGTATGTTCTGACATGATTGCATCTTTGAGGAGTTTCTTGCTATCTGGCAAAAGAGGTTGCCTCAGCATCGTTGTGCACTTTTGCTTATAGCCTGTATCAGCCATTCTCCAATGTGAATGTTTTAGAAGGGTATGATACTTGTAACCCAGAACTGGAAGATTCTGTTATTGCTATTAGGTTTGTTGTTGCTCTCAGCTCTACCAATGAAAGAGTTAGAAACTTTATATTAGTCACACTGCAATGACTATTTATGCATCTATCAATCAACTATCTATCTACCTGCCTACCTACTGACCTACCGACCTATCTGTCATCAAAAATTTTGAGTGCACATAGATATTTAAATCTAATCTAACACCATAGGATCCATTCTAGTTTTATTTTCCTTTTCATAGTTGTAATTACTTTCTCTAACAGTGAGACACTGGCTTTAATTATACTTAATGCATCTATTTACTTATATAATAAACAGTATTTCCACCTCCCCTTGTGCAAGCTATCCTCACACTATTCAGGCTCCACCCAGCACTATTGTATGCTCCCCACACTCCTCTGGTAGGTAGCTCTTCTAGTCCAATCAGCTTTAGGTTACTATCTCATTTGTTCCCACCTATTTACTTTAGGACTGCATCTTCCTGAGTTGAAAGGAATAGGTATAAGAAGATAATGCAGAAGAGAAAAAAAAAGGCACTATTATATTTTTGAATATTTCCCTTTCTTCACTCTATCACCAGTTATTCTAAGCCCAGTTCATAATATGATAGCTCTTCCTCCTTCCATCAATAATGTCTAAACCACATACCTGTGTTTACTATCTTCTTATCTGTGCTATCTTCTGTGTAGTTTATTCACCAGGATGCCTATTGTATGTGTTCTGTGGAATATAATCTCATTATTTCTGGATTGAATTTTTAATTTCAAATTTTATATAATATATTTTGCATTTTGTTGTTTCTCATAACTCCTATTCACAGTGGATTATTTCTTCATATATTTTTCATATATTTTTGTGACCTTTAATGGTGAGTCCATGGCACTTGCACTTTATGTGTAAGTGTTTCTTGAAAGTTTATCTTCATTTCTCCAGAAAGTATTTATAGTTGCTTCTGACAGATCCCTCACAGCCTTACAAATCTCCAACAATCATTATTTTTAGTTTTGCCTTTGCATTGTTAGGTGGACACAAATGTTATAAATGTCAGTTCTAATACTGTATGATACTCAGCTTGTGATTAGGAATTGTTAGGGCAGAATCTTCATATTTTGTTTCCCTCTATCAATTTTTTTCTTTTTGAGTCTAATTTGTCCATTGAAGACACTGTCTTTTAGGAGACCAAAACTTGTTTGGGAAGTCTTTAGTTCACCACCCCACAGTGGAATCCTTATATTATTTCTAATACGAGACCCGTAACAATCTTAATTCAGGACTAGTGTCTTTTGTAGAAGTTCCTTCAACAAACAGTGCTTCAAGGCTGACTTTCCTTCTCTGGATTCTCAATTTCATTTTATTTATAGTATTCTAAGATTTAACTTATCCTTCTCACTAACAAAACTGTTACCATGTTTTTGTTTTGTGCTATAAATTTTACCCAGCATTTTTGGTTTATTTATTCTGGATAATTCCCAAAGAGTTCCTTCCAACTAATCTATCTAGTCACTCTGTCATACAGCCAGAACCAGAAATAAACAATAAATTAGAAATTTAATTAACATTGAAATAATTTAGTAAACAGAATATGTATATGTCTTATAATGGAAATTAACACATACTTTTTAAGATTGGTAGTGCCTCTTCTTTTTTTTACCATCCTTTGTTTCCAATCAAAATCATTATTTTAAGAAGTGAAAGCAAGATTGATTGTTGTTCTCCATATCATTTTCTGAAACAAATTTAGATGATCGGGTAACACTGAAATCTTAATCTAAAAGCCTGTTTCCATTTTTTAGGGAATATATTGTTTTAATGAAATTTTGTGCTGATAATTTAGGAATTTAATTTCTTCTCTTATTCAATATTTATAAGATGTAAAATATCTTCTTTAGGCTAAAATTCCATATGAAATAATTCCATACCTGAAGTAAACAGTTAAATTTTGTTCATTAATTTTGAATCTTCAGGAAGTAAGAAAATCATCTTTTCTACTGAGCTTGGATATTTTTCAGTATGTATTTTTAAAAACTATTTTCTTGTCAAGAATTCTTCTTTGATGGATGTGTTGGTATTTTCTAAAATGTATGATTAATAGCTGTTTTAAAATATATACTTGAGCAAAGTACAAGACATACTTTTTACTAAGTAACTTAGGCAATTACTATAGATTTAGGCTGACAATACAGGTACTGGGGAAGTAAAATATTTTAAAACTTTTTTTGCATAACTGGTTTTCTCTATATATCAGTTTATTGCTAAGGTACACAGCTCTGTTTTTTGGCACCTTAGGTCTGTGAGTGGTTAAATTAACTGACAAGACAAGTGAGCTAAGGAAGCCAGAAAATGGGTTTAAATTCTCAATTGGATCAATTAAACTCCTTGATCCAAGGTCACGAATGGCACCCTGCAGCCAGTCTATTAGAATTTCTTATTATTGTAGGAAAAAAAAAAAAAAAAAAAGAAGCACAATTTAACACAATTTAAAGCATTTTCACCAAAACAATTAATTTTGTTATTATAACTCAAAAATATAGATGATATAGTGTTGGCAGAGAAAATAGGGTTTTTCTGCGGAATCCAGGAAATGTATTTTAGGGATACACACATAGCAGGATTTGAGGTATCATGGCAAGATTTATTGGAGCAAAAACAAAGGACTGCCTCCAGGTACACCATGCCCGATGCCTCATCCACGACAAGGTGACTCAGCTCCATCTCACTGTAGACGTCCAACCTCTGGGACCACAAGCCTGCACTTGTCCCCACCAAGCTCAGGAGGAGAGCCAGACCCCAGACCTGCCATGCCATTTCGCCCAGCATCTGAGGCTCCAGTAGTCCAGCACAGTCTCTGTTCCTGTCCCGCCTCAGTTTGGTGCTGTGGTTCAGCCCCTAGCTGCTAAAAGGAAAGAGAGAGCATGCCTACCTTGGGGCTTTGTTAAGCTTGATTATATTTCCTTGGGCTTGAGTGAAAGTAGGCTTTCTTTCAAACTATTCAGTCTCTTTCCTGGATCTTCCTGAGGTTATGCTGCTGTCTCCTTCTGTCCATTCCCTTTCCTGGACCTTCCAGGGTTTTGTGGCCTTATCCTATCTTGTCTTTTTACCAGATTTTCCCAGGCTAGAGTCCTCCCCTTTATGGGCGCTATCTTGGCTCCAACTGTTCATGACTCATAGTTTTACATAGTCATCCAGCTTCTAATATGCATACTTCAGAGTAATTTCCCCTTACTATTTATCATTCTCTCACACCCCCTGTACTCTAGGGGAACAGATGGTTAATTGGAAAACCCATCATTCCTCCCAACCTGGAAGGACAGAGAGATGTTAATCCTCATGGTGGGGCAATGGGCTATCCCCTGGAGTGCCTGAGGGGCTGTCGCTTTTCCACTTAATTAAGCTTAGCCAGCTTTCTCCTTTCTCTTTTGTTAATACCTAACTACCTGCCTATGCTAACAATACCATTTTATAGATGAAATAATGGAATTTAGGGAAAACTTTTATTGACTTACTTTGAGAGTGAGAGTGACAGAATGAAAGATAGTAATGCAATTTTAAAAAAGATCAATAGGGATAGAGAGAATGTATACTTATTGACAATGTTCACATAATTTGTGAGTTGGTTGAGTCAGGATTGAAATCCAGATATCAATCCCTGAAGTCAGACCCTAGATATTATATTATTAAAATCCAGACTCTTCCCTCTTAACAGCAAACGTACATATTCCACTGTGGTGGTGTAAGAGCTGTACACTATTATACTTAGCACATACATATAAACACAAATTAAAGTACTTTATTTTCACCAAGTTGTATTGTCTTCTAAAACTTGATATTGTATTGGTGAATTCAAAATATTTGGATTATTATCTCTCAACATTTAGGATTAGGGCACATATAATGGCCTTTGTGTTGATACCAATTTGTTCCATGAATAAAATTTATTAAACACTTATTTTAACTTATATCTACATAGTATTTTTTGCACAATCTATCACAGTACATTGATTTATAAGTTTTGTATCTGTAATCTATGGGGAAGAGTTAAAGTCTATTAAAGGTTCTATCAGTGAATTGAGAGCTTGGGGAATGGTGTCTGAGCTCTAAGGATTAGTGGTCATTTACAAACTCACAGAGCCTGAAACTGACAAAGCTAAAACTCTAAGAACAATTAGGAAGCACCAAGCTAATCTATGTGCCCCATTCTACTATTCTCTTCTCTATATAATGTGAAAAAGTAATTATTTTTTAGAATTTAGCAACCATGAGGAATATAATTTGTTCATAATATAATCACAGGATGCCTATGTTAAAAACATGCAGCCCATAAAGCCATATAATCTATTTGAATTATTTAATAATATTTGACAGAAGAATATTCTAAGATTTGAGGCAGAGTTTTAGAATCAAAAGTGAATTTCAGTGTTTCATGTGTCTATATCTATGCCACAATAAAGTAAACTCTTGCCAAAATTAGACAGTGAAAAAAATTAGCAAGATATTTATGGAAGACAAAATGTTTTCATGTGAATGGCCAATCAACCTTTTAAGAATATATTGGTAATTTTTGCATATGATTTTCATATATATATATATATAAAACATATTTTATTTGCATGGATGATATAGATTTTCTCAAAGCACTGCCAAGGTTTAACTTTCTTCCTTTGAAAAAAATCACATGACAGTCTTATGTGTTTTGTTTAAATTTCTAAATGAAGAGTGCAAGATTATACCCTATATTTCCTTGTAGGAGCTAAAGTACCTATTTTAAGTAAATTTTCATCATAGGAATGATTGATTTATCCAAATAACAGAGAAATCAATTACCTAAGGAAAACCTTTGCAGTAAATTGAGTTGATCAAAATACAACCTTTATCAAATTCAGAAAAATATATTAACTATTTTAGATGCAGTTTTATATTTCTTATTATATCTATAAGGTGATTTTTATAAATATGTTTGTGCATAAAATTAATTGTCACCCACAATAAGTGAGTGATAAAGCATAGCTGGAAATTGGGCTATGGATATTTTAATATCATTTTTCCCTGCTAATTTTCTCTTCCTAGTGTTTGATATAAATGACACATTAACGTTGGAGTCTCTAGTAAATTAGACTCTCTTGTAAAAGACACTCATTCATCTTGGTGATCATGCTTTCTTTTCTCACTTGTATGCCCTTGCCTAGATTCTCTCCTGACCCTCACCTTCAGTGATAAACTCTGTTCCCTGATGCACTTCATGTCATGTCTTCACTATTTACAGCCATTACCAAATAATGTTGCTTCTTGTATTGCTGATGCAAAGTATCGCAGGTAATGGATATAATAAATTACATCTCAGTTTAGACAGAGAGAACCAAATGCTTTTGGATTTTCCAGAATCATTTCGTAATTGACACTCCTCTGCCACTGCTGCAGATGAATTGTGCTTCAGTTGTTGTCACCTTAGTCAAATGATTTCTGCCTACACAAGGACTTACAAAAAGTCCTCAATAAATGCTCACTAGGAAGGAAATTTGTTGTTATGTACTTATATGTTTGTTTTATTTCTTGCCAACTAATCAACTCATAGTCATCCCCCCCACTTCTCAATCATATTAATATTAGCTATTTAGTCAATATAACAATCTTTAGACTTTCCCCAGAACGTAGTCCTCATAGTATCCAACAATATCTAGAATAGCACTGTGCACAAAATTATATAAATATATATGATTGAAGAAACAGCGTACACATGAAAGTTCAGGAAATCATTTGTGTACACATATGTATTAGAGTATGTGAATTTCAGAAGCTACCTATTTTTATTAAATTCATTCCATTCTTCTAAATAATTACTGAACCCAATACTAGGTTTCATGAAATCTCTCAGATGCTTTGTCCTGTTTGCATATATATTAATGATTTTTAGTTGTAAATCAATTCACTTATTAATTCCCGAAATCTTTTTTCAAATCTAGGAATTTAAAATATATATATAACCTGTTAATACATTCTTGAAGCATTGCTAAACTGATCAAAATTATATATGGCACTCTGTCACCTCAGTTGAATCCCAAGACAGTACTTTGCTAGTTTTATTTTCCAAATGTAAGCAGATTACTGGTATATCATACTTCAGAATTTATATTGAAATCAAATTAAAATTTTTAATTACTTAATTATTATATTATGATATAGAGTTTACCCTAGAGGGAAAAATTGTAAAGGGGAGCAAGCCATAACTATGGAGGGCATTTCTCAAGCTCAATAGGCAAAGTTCTTCTCCTTGCATATTATTTTAATTGACATATATATTCAGATAGTTTAGGAGAAAGATGGTACATATTTAATGTAATCATCTATTAGTCATCAAAAGAGCAAAAGCTAATCTTTCAATGCTGTTGTTGCATTACTTGATAATTTGATCAGACACACATACAAATGCATGCATACACAAACACAAAGAAAGGTAGGAAAAGAGAAAGATATGATAAAACAAAATCTGGCTTCAAGGAAACAACAGAATGATGACAAACAGAACAAATCATTTTGCATTAAAAACAATTGTCTGCTTGAATAATTTATTCCTTATGGCTGAGAAAGGTGAGCCTTACACATATTTTAGCATTACACCCAAAATAATGCAGCAAGTTGTTAATGCTGAAATCAATTTTGGTTCTTCTGAATTAGTCCAACCAAACTTCGAATAACTAATATGGAAAAGATGGTTAAGAGCATTCCTTGCATAAACTTTAAAAGCTCAGACATAGGATAAACATTCATATAACTTCCTAATAAACACTATTTTAAAAATTATCTATAGGTTTTTTATCATAAAGAGATTACGGTAATTTAATCTGAATTAATGTTGACATTTGACCATATTGACTCTATTTAGTCTGATTCAGCCTTAAATGAAAGTGATAACTCACCACCCACTCACGAATAAGCTAATTAAAACTCTTTTCCTTAGATTAATATACATTGATAATATGCTTAATACTGTTACTTGTCCTGGGACAAAGAATACTTTACATTATTCAAGTCATATGCCTGAATAAGGTTATTAGTGTGATGTGCTGAGGAGATGGGCATTTGAGGCAAGTAGACTTGCTTATCTTGTCACTTCCACTGAACAGCATGAAACTTTAAAGAAGGGACATAATCTTTCTGGGAGTCAGTTTCTTAATCTTTAAAACTCTCACTGGTTTATTATAAGAATTAATATTATGTATATACAAGGGGGGACACCCCCTAAAATGGAATTATCTTCTGGAGGGTGGGCCCCTTGTAGTACAGGCTTCCCCTGCTTGGTGAGTGTTCTAAGAATCCTTCTGTATCAGTGTGCCAGCTGGTGCAATTGTGAGGGGCTGTGTTCTGCTTCAGCAAGACTCAACACATTTGCCCATTTTATGATGGGTTGTTTATGAGCACACCTGCCCACACTATGCTGAGTGTTCAGCAGTTTTTGATCAACAATGGCATGACCCCATGCCCCACCCTCCCTATTCACTCAATCTCTCCCCAAGTGACTTTTTTTTTTTGTTTGTTTATCCGAATAAAAAATGTCCTTGAAGGGAAATGTTTTGCCATGTGGAAGAGGTGAAGCAAAAAAAGTCAGAAACAGGACTTCCGGCCAAGATGGAGGCTTAGACGGACGCGCTAGGTCTCCCTCTACAACTAGAGAGGAATACAACTACTTCAAAACAAAGGATAACTAGAAATTCCAGAAAATAAAACTACACGGAAGCCCAACATATGAAGTTATAAACCAGTGGCGCCCTTTGGGCAGGTAAGAGTGAAAGGGGGCGGCGCTGTTTGCGGTCGCACCAGGGACAGCGGCAGGGAGAACAATCCCAGCGGCAGGGAGGACAATCCCGGCTGCAGTCGAACCACCGGCAGCTCGCGACCCCAACGCTGGGGAAAGCAGCCACCACATCGCCTTGAACAGTGAGGCCCAGGGGGGTGGGAGGACGGATCCCGGTCACCTATCGGAATAACTGTGTGAATCCATCTTGGACCCCCGCCCCCACAGAAAGCGCCACAGGGCTGCGAAATAGGTCGCGGACAGGCGCCGGTCGCTAGATTGTGACGACAAAGCACCACGGCACAGCAAGAAAGGTTGAGGATCGGCGCCGGTCGCTGGGTTGTGACGAGTACACAGGCACTGCCCCCTACAGCCGGCCCAAGAAAACAAAACGCATCTGTCAAAATGAGGCAGACAACTATAGAAGTCCCGGTGGCACAGCTCACCAGGAAACAGATGAGGAATCTGACAGATGAACAAATAAGAAACCTGTCAGAGGCTCAGTTCAGGGCCATTGTTATCAGGTGGCTTACAGAATTAACAAAAGATCTGGAAAAAGATGAGAAAGAAGCGAAAAACACTCATAACGAAAGGAACAAAACCACATACGAGACAGATGGTGAGGAAAAAAAATCCAGAGTTCATTTCAACAAACTGGAATATGGAGAAGGAACAAGCAGTCAACCAATGCAGAGAGAGGAAATGGGAAGCAACGATGAGAGGATCAGAAACCTCTGGGACAGCTATAAAAGGCCCAACATAAGAATCATTGGTTTGCCAGAGAGCGAGGAAGATGAACTAGAACTTGAAAAATTGAGTGAAAATATAATAAAGGAGAACTTCCCAAACGTGGGGAAGGAAATAGACTTACAGGTCCAGGAAGCACAGAGAATTCCAAAAAAACTGGACCCAGGGAGAACCACTCCAAGACACATTATAATCAAAATGTCAAAAATTAAAGATAAAGAGAGAATCTTAAAAGCAGCAAGAGAGAAGAAAAGAATCATGTACAAAGGGGTCCCAATTAGACTATCAGCTGACTTCTCAAGGGAGACCCTACAGGCAAGAAGGGACTGGCAAGAAATATTCAAAGTAATGAAAATCCAAAACCTACAACCACGAATACTCTATCCAGCGAAATTGTCATTCAGAATAGAAGGACAGAGAAAGTGTTTCCAGGACAAAATAAAACTGAAAGAGTTCATTAGATCCAAACCACTGTTATATGAGATGTTAAAGGGACTGGTTTAGAAAAAGGAGGATCAAGACTATGAAATCTAAAATGAAAACTGCATCACAAGAAACAACAGAAGCTAGGGAATTGAAGGCAAACTAAACAGGCAACGAGAGTGGAAAAAGAACTATAGGTACGGGGAACATATTGGGGGGAGGTCAACAGGGAGGGGGAATGGGGAGAGGGAGGGAGATGATATAGGAATTAAGGATCATGGTAGGAGGGAGTGGAATAGACAGACAGAGGTTGAGAAGAACTATATGCACAACTAATGGACATGACCTAAAAGGGGGGGACAACTGGAGGGAGGGGGGCCACCGGGTGGAGGGGAGCAGAGGGAAGGGAAATTGGCACAAATGTAATATTATAATCAATAAAACACATTAAAAAAAATAAATAAATAAAATAACCCCCCCCCCAAAAAAAGTCAGAAACACTAAAAGGCATCAAAAACTGTTCAAAAACTGTTTTGAGCAGTGGAAAAAAGATCTCAATAGGTATATTGCACAAAATAGAGAATTCTTTGAAGATGACTGAAGTTTAAACATGTAAGAATAAATACTCAATTTTTACTAAATCAATTCAATTTTTAGGGGGTCCTCATAAAGTCTTTATTATACTACTTAAAATATGGTAAGAAATCAATAAATGGCAGAGGCTATTGTAGCTGTTATTATATTTCTTCTTGCTATAGTTTTTATATAACATTGATACTGTCATACAGAAGCTCCAAATAGGGCAGCTGCTTAAGTGTTTGTGAAGTTCAGAGGACCACAGCAGATGTGGACATGCCATTTATTCCTCATATTATAGGGGAGCACACCAATGGCAGTGGGTCTGTGTGAGAAAGACCATACCTCCTCCAGTCAGAGGCTCATTATAAGGGTTCCAGACAGAAGAGGCAGGTGTCCTATGTGTGACTCTAAACTACATTACCTCAGTGTTTAGGTGTAGAAAGAAAATGTCAAGAAGTAGTTACAGGACAAGCCACTCCAAAATGAAATTAGGAGGGAGTTACAATCCATTCCCAAAACAATGCACATTCCTTCTGGCCAGGGGCCTCCTGGCCAGCCTTCATCATGGGTGGTGGGAGAGCCCTGTATTGACCCCATATGTACATAAAATATTTACGAGAAATCATGGTAATCACTAATAACATTATAAACCTATGGATTCTATTCTAAAATAATTTAAAACACACATACAATCTCACAAATTTTATAAATTTTTGGAGTATTTAGCTCTATGAATTCCACATGACATATATCTAGATAATTCCATTGACGTTAAGCTAAGAGCCTTTATCTGGGAGCATGTTTTCATTACAAAAAAATAATAATAATAAAAGGAGAACATAAAAGCCTTAAATGAGTATCATGAGATGATAAAAGTGGACTGCTATATAAGACACTAAAAAGACTCTCAGTAACTCTGAACACAGGGAAGTATAGAGGAAAAAATTACAGGATTAGACATGAAAAAAGAGATGGGCTCAATGTGAATGTTTGAATGTGGTTTTAATGTGGGTGTACATATAAATGACACTTAGGAGTGTTATGGCAGCAGTGGATTCTCTTAATAACTGATCTCTATCCCTAATTAAATATTTGGTCCCATGATGATCCTGAGGAAAACAAATATGCAGATCAAAATCACTAGGGCTATAAAAAACTCCTCTTAAATATTCAAGGACTTGGCCCACAGTGTTAATGAGGGATTCATGGATTAGGATGGATTAGACTGTTTTAACCTTTGCCTCATTCACTGGGGTGGGGTTGGGAGTATATTGCAGACTTGAATGACAGAAGGCTGTTTGCTCCAACTGCAAACACCCAACACCAGGATTGTAGTATTACCACTGCAATTCTAGGAAATGCTTAAGCAAAGATGAGAAAATTGCTAAGAAAATGAAAGAAAAAGTTAGTGTAAGTATTTTTCCTAATTACCAGAGAGTGCTGATTTAAGGTCTTCTTAAATCAGAAATGGAAAGCCAGGTGCCACCATTTAGGGGCTTGGATGCTGTTTTCTTCACTAAAATTATTGTTTGTTTGTTAAAGTTTTAATGGCTTATGGGAATTGTGGATATTGCTCTTTATTTTATTTATTTGGCTAGGTGGGTAGAGAAAAAAAGTCCCAGCCTGAGATCCATACATGGAAATCTTTCAACCACTTTGACATTTCTATCCTTAACTATTTTTATTTCATCTGGATATTCAAATTTGTAGTTCAAACCTTCTCTTTAGTTGTAAATCACCTTGCTTTTGAATCTGACCCAAGCTTTAGATAAATGAGGAGTTAGGGGAACAGAAGAAAGGAGACTTAAATTCATTCTTAAAAGTATTTTAGTTCATCTACCTCTTAACTGTGGGAGCTTAAACAAATAGCCTCATCCATTAAAAACTGAAGCTCTACTATAGAGCCTATGCCATTGCATAAGTGATAGAGTTAACAAAGTCTGATAAAAGTTTGGAGCTTAATACTTATGTTAACTCTAATTTGACATTTTATTTTTAGTGTCATTCTTTCTACATGTTTTAAATATGAGAACAGATTCTAGAGTACTTGCCAGTAGATATCAATGCCTACACTTTCAAAGTACAGGAAGACTTCGTCAATAATGAGCATCAACTGTATACATCTATATTTATATAAATATAGGTATATGTGTAGATACCTCTGTATTGATGTTATAGAGTGGGAGTCTCCAAAAATCCCCAGAGCCTACATGTTGGGGGATAGAGAAAGAGGAACAGCTTTTAAGATACCTTTGCATAACTATGGCTAGTAGCTAGTGTCTTTGTTAAGCAAATGGTTTTGGTTCTTCCAAGGCCCCAAGAAGATGGGAGGGGTTTTTACCATGGAATGGTGCGGAAAGAGCATACAGAGCCTGCACAAGTTTCTGTGAATGGTCAGAACTGGTTGTCACACCCACTGTGTCACAGGACACAGTTAGGCATTTGAAAATAGGTGGCAGACATTTTAGCGAGAACAATCTCCATGCAGCTTGGAAAGGAAAGGGAGAACTCCATGCTGCTTTGAAAAAGGAGGTGAGGAGATCCACGTGGTTTGCAAGGAGGGCAGAGAAGGATACCATGTGGCTTTAAAAGGGCAAAGAGAACCATGCACGACCCAGTGCAACAAAGCACATGTTTTCCTGAACTGTTACACTGAGGCTGATGACATTACACCCCAGATCCTGAAGGAGACAGCTGACAGATAAGGGATGGAGAAGTTTTGGGAATGTTTTTGGCTTCTAGCCTTTTGGGGAGCAAGGGAAGTGCTGGATCCCGTGGGAGAACAGGGCTCTGAGCTGAAATGCTCCCTGCCCTCCCCAGGCTGGAATATTGTAAATAAAGACCTGTTTTCCTCAACACTAGTTGTTGGGTTTTATACAAAGGCACCATGTGAAAGAACCCCCTTTCTCTCTGTAACATTGAGAGGGAGAGAGATTTGCAAATACACCCACTCACTAAAATTTTGTTGTACATCAGTGCAGCAAAAAAAATGTGTCACCTGTCAGCATGTTCTTAACTAATGTCCATTAAGGAGAAATTCTGCCATCTTGCTTTAGCTCTCATGCTCTTAAGTGACAAAATTAATAATGTTTGATGACCAGAGGATGGAGAAGGTAGGAGGCAGTGCTGTGTCCCGCAAGAATACTGGCTCTGGGCCCAGTTGAACAGGGTTTGGATTTCAACTTTCACAGCATTAGTGGTGCAGCCTCAGGCAAGTCACTCAGCACTTCTGAACTTTGTTTTCCCTTTTTTTAATAAAGAAAATAGAACATGCCAAATGAGTTATTTTTAGGGTTTAAGATTATAATGTATGTGATATGCAGGTATATGTACATACTGGAGCATATACATATATATATGTAACTTCTGTCCAGAAAAAATCCAGCCATTGTTAATATAATGAAAATGGTTTGCATGACATGAATGCAACCTGGCCGCCAAGGAGAGTGGACTAGAATGCACATGCATGAACAATGATGACTTCACTGTACTAGTCAGTGGGGGTGTAGACGCCATTGAGTGAGCATGTGTACTGTGTGGCTGTCATATTCAAAATGACTGAGTGAGTAGAGCAACAAATCTGCATCAAATTCTGTTTTAAGCTTGAACATTCCTCCGCAGAAATTACTCAGATGATTCAGAAGGCCACAGCTATGGGCACAGGTGATATGGCAGCTTCATTATGACAATGTACCCACTCATACATCATGTCTCATACAGAGGTTTTGGTGAAACATCAAATCACCCAGGTGACTCAGCCACCTATAGCCTAGATTTGGCGCCCTGTGACTTCTGGCTTTTCTTGAAACTAAAATCACCTTTGAAAGGGAAGACATTTCAGACCCTTGAGGAGATTCAGGAAAATACAATGGGGCAACTGATGGTGATTGGGAGACCTGTGTGTGATCTCAGGGTGCCTACTTTGAAGGGGACTGAGGCATGATGAATCTATACAATGTTTCTTGTATCTTCTTCAATAAGTGTCTCTATTTTTCATATCACATGGCTGGATACTTTTTGCTCAGACCTCGTGTGTCATAAAGAATAGATATATTTTGTTGTATACATTCTATCTTTGCCCTGGCTGGTTTAGCTCAGTGGATTGAGCGTCGGCCTGTGAGCTAAGTGTCGCTGGTTCGATCTTCCAGTCAGGGTACATCAGAGAAGGAAAACTCTGACTCCAAAAAACCTCCGCTGCCTTGCGGCATACCTCTTCAGGGGAAAGGCTAAGGGAGTAAACCCCGACAGAAAATCCGGAGCCGGAGTCCCTAAGGCGGTTTGACGTTGTAGTCAATACCGGCAACTCCTGCGGCGCACCTGAACCCAAGCTGTATCGACTCCGTCTTTCCCTTGGACCCTTCAGCTGCGAAGAGAGGGGGGGTCTGCTGCATGGGCAACAGCAGACCCTCCATATTACCCTGCCCAGGCTCTGTAGCTTCAGCGTCATCACAAGATGTCGATTCAACACGGGAGGAGACAGATACCATGTCACTCCCGAGTCGGACTGCACAGCCATTCTCGGCGGTGCAGATAGACTCTTAAGAAGCTACACCATCGTCTCTCGAGACGGACGGCTGCCGACGACGACGACATTCTATCTATATCTACATATAGAAATAGTATCTATATTTGAATATAGAAATGTTATAGAAAGTGCCATACACACACACACACACAATTTATATTCTAAAGTTTGCAGGCTACGATTTTGTTAAAGGAAGACTATCTCAAAGGCATTGGATACTTTGACCAAAATGTCTTCCAACTGGTAAGAAGAAGAATTTCTATTTATTTAACTGCTAAGCTCATAATGTTCCAATGAGCATTTAGTCTTTCCCAATCCTGTTTCTTGCCCAAATTCCTAGAGCAAGTAAGTGGAATGATGAAGTTATAAACTCAAATATTTGACTATATAGTTAGTGTTCTTTCCAATATTCTAAATACTCAAGAGTTTAAATAGGGGTAATTTTTTTTCATAATTGAACAGGACTGATTTGATCTTTACGTAGGTGTCTGAACATGTAACTCTGAAGTTATAAATATATAAAATTGTCATTGTGTGTACATTCACGTGTGTGTGTGTGTGTGCAGTGTTCTAATGGTATCCAATTCTATTTCTTTTTAAAACTTGTCTATTACCTCATAGGAAAACCTCCCATGAGAGAATGAATGTGAGCTTTGTGTGCAAGGTAAAATAAAAATCAATGTTTTCTGCTCCTGAAATCAGTCTCTATTTCAACTTCCATTTGCTGGCAGAATGAAGGATGGCACTAAATTTAAGTATCCATTTATTTTTCCTCAAATATTGGATTAAAACTTGGGCAGTATAAAGTAGCTACATGTCTTCCTGTTTCCGAATTTATAATTGAATAATTACAAAAACAAGATGGTAGTATTAGGTAGGATCTGTCTGATCTGATTTCTGTGAATCAAAAATATCATTTAGTAACAGAAAATCATGAACAACAATGTGAATGTTTTGTGATACTGTTTTAAGAATTATAAAAAATATCACAAAAAGTTTCACCAAAAGTTTTCACACAATTAAATAGCTTATTCAAGTTTAAATGAGTTAAAATACATAGTCTGGGTATTGTTTTGGGTTTTTTTTTTTTTTATAGACTTTATTTTTCAGAGCAGTTTTTGGTTCATAGCAAAACTGAGCTGTGAACATAGAGATTTCACATATAACCATTGTCACTACAACATGAACAATCTCTCCCACTCTGTGGACATCTCATGGACACTGAATGATTGATAAACCTAAATTAATATCATTATTATCCAATGTCCACAGTTTACATTAGGATTCACTCTTGGTGTTTTACAGTTCTCTGTGTCTTCAAAAATATATACTGATGTGCATCCACCTTTATAATATCACTTAGGAGAGTTTCACTGCCATAACAATTCTCTGTGCTCCACTTATTTATCTCTCTCCCTAAGCCCTTGAAACCACCGACCTTTTCACTGTCTCTCTAGTTTTGCTTTTTTCCAGAATGTCATGTAGTTTGAATTATATAGTATATTTTTTCATGGCTTTGTAGCTTATTTGTTTTTAGTGCTGAATTCCATTTTCTGAATATATAACTTTTAAAAATCTATTCACCTACTGAAGGACCAAGTTGTCAGCAATTATGAATAAGCTGCTGGGAACACCCATGTGCAGTTCTGTGTAGACATAGTGTTCAATTCATTTGAGTAAAATATTAAGGAGTATGATTGCTGGATCATATGGCAGGAGTATGTTTAGTTTTGGAAGAAATCACCAAACTGTCTTCCAAAGTGAATATATTGTTTTGCATTCCACCAGCAATGAATGAAGTTCATGTTGCTCCACATCCAGAAAAGCATTTGGTATTGTTAGTGGTTTGAAACTTGACTGTTCTATTAGGTGTGTAATCACAAATCATGGTTATTTTAATTTATAATTCCCTAATGATGACATGTTCAGTATCTTTTCATGTGTTTATTTGCCATCTGTTTTCCTGGCTGGTTTGGCTCAGTGGATTGAGCGTCGGCCTGCGAGCTAAGTGTCGCTGGTTCGATCTTCCAGTCAGGGTACATCAGAGAAGGAAAACTCTGACTCCAAAAAACCTCCGCTGCCTTGCGGCATACCTCTTCAGGGGAAAGGCTAAGGGAGTAAACCCCGACAGAAAATCCGGAGCCGGAGTCCCTAAGGCGGTTTGACGTTGTAGTCAACACCGGCAACTCCTGCGGCGCACCTGAACCCAAGCTGTATCGACTCCGTCTTTCCCTTGGACCCTTCAGCTGCGAAGAGAGGGGGGGTCTGCTGCATGGGCAACAGCAGACCCTCCATATCACCCTGCCCAGGCTCTGTAGCTTCAGCTTCACTGGAGAGGACACTCCAGCGTCATCGCAAGATGTCGATTCAACATGGGAGGAGACAGATACCGTGTCACTCCCAAGTCGGACTGCACAGCCATTCTCGGTGGTGCAGATAGACTCTTAAGAAGCTACACCATCGTCTCTCGAGACGGACGGCTGCCGATGACGGATTCTAAAAACTGAGGCTTAATAGATAGTGTTTAGAGCCATAGATGAAAAACAGATAAGTGGTAAGACCAAGTCCATGGGGAGTAGATCACAGGTATAGGTCCATATGTAGATAGGGAGATGCAAAAGCAAAAATAAGATGAAATGATACACTTTGAAAATCAGAAATTAATAGGGAGAGAAGCAGCATTTTAAAAGATTCTATTACTTGAAAAAAAGTTTCTTCTTACATTTAGAATGTCTTGTAAGTATAAAAAGATTGCAGTATATAATTAAGACCTAGTTAAGTTAAATATCTTGCCTAGCTAGCATATGCCAGATCTGAACATTAGTTCTGCCTTGTACTACATTACAATGGTTCTAACACAAGTCACCATGAATGAGTATATGTGTATGTCTTTGTGAACATAATGTACACAAATACATGACATCTGTATATAAACATATGTAAATATATTCATCCTCCAACTCTTTGATCCAACATTTATGTCACTGTTATTTCACATTATGCTTTAACTTCTTTTATAAATTCATATTTAGTTATAACTTAACAACAATTTAGAACTCCCTTTATATTTTTTAATAATGTCTAATGATAAGTACAACCTTGATGTGGCATATGTTAAAACTGTAATAAAATACATGTGTTTAAATATAAGGAGTGATTAGGTAATGAAGAATTTATAAATATCATAATGAAAACAGATTACTTCGAATATCATTTAAAGAGCAAACTGAATTAATCAAGTTAAACATCTATTTTAATTTTCCAACAACCATTACTTTAGTAGCTAGTAGGTCATTAAAATGTGCTTACTTTTGAGGTATGGTTATGTGCATTTAATAATTGTAATATATAGAAGGGGATTTCAAGGTTCTTTGGCATACTGAGAAAGCTATTATACAATATGATGTAAAACCTACTTAAGAAGTTCCAAATATAAGTTGTCATTAGTATAAAAGTTTAAAAGGCAAACATTGGTGATATTAAGCTCTAGTAAAGTTCAGAATATATTTTTATTAACCACTATACATTGAATATACATAATACATTTGCAATATGTGAAATTATTCTTCAATTGCATAGACTAATCCTAATAGGTTAAATGATCATTACTTAATAGAAAAGACTAATCCCCAAGCATAGTGAGAAGTGCCAGCTGGGTTAGGAGCCTGTTTCTCTGAGACTGATTCCCTCTCAATCAAGAGATCAATAACAGTTAAAATATGAGAATTATTAACTCACAGAATATCAAGGATAAGTATTGAACATTGAAACTTACTTTTTGTAAGCATCTTATTAAAGGTATACATTGGAATGTAAATGTAAGACATAAAAATATAAAAATACAGCTTAAAAATAACCCTAATAAAGTTGCATCTTCATGTTTCAAAATCAGAGTAACTTCATGTACTATGTGGCATCCGGATAAAACTCACATCTAAGTTCAAAAGTTTTGAAAAGTTTTACATGTCTGTGCTGCAATCTTCCAGGGACCCTACAGAGGATAAATTGCAACAAACTTCACACAGTAAAACTTTCTAAAATGCTTTCTGACCATTCATTGCTGCATTTGTCCCTTAAATTCTCTAATTCTTCTAAGCGCCCTGGCCTTTTCTATTGTTACATCATTCCCCTAACAAAAAAATATCATTTTCTTAGGTCATAACCCTATGATTTTTCTCTTTAAATTGAGTTTCTTCATCAATCTGTTGCTCTACCCATAAACCCAGTTCATCACTGCTAAAGGCCATAGTGCCTGGGGCCTTAGATGACTTTTCATTTTGTCTTAGATTACTTTTATTTCATCAAATAGATATGAATAATCTGGTGCTAAATCTCCAGATTAAGTTAATAACTTAAGTCTTCATTTTATATATAAGTATATGAATAATAATATTTTATTTTTAAAACAAGATGTTTATAAAACAAGAATTGCAATAAACTATAATAGTATTCTGTTATATATATATATATATATATACACATATTTATTTCAAAACACTAAAGAGAAAAACATTGATGAAATATCCTATCCTATCTATGTTAATTTATTATAAAAAACTCACATCAGTGGGCATGGAATTATTAATTCTACAAATAATATTAAAAGATTGTATTTTATAAAAATAAAATCAACTTTATTTTTATAACATGTTGTAAATTCTGAAGCTTTATAAATACAAATGTATAAAAAAGATTTAGAAATCAAAACAGGAAGCAACAAAGATATTTAATCAATTTTAAATTGATTAAAAAATCGAAGGAAAACTACCAATTATGCTATTTTATATGAGCTCTGCATCAAATTTATGATAATTTTAAGGAAAAATCAAACTGAGCAAATAATAGAATTAATATGCTAAATATATGGAGTACTCTTAGACTTAATAAGAAACACATTAAAATATCAAACTTAGATTAAAAATATAAATTATTAGATGTTTAAAAATTATTAAAAACATAAATGCTATATACAGATGTTTAGGTCATTAATCAAAAAGTTGACCTTTATAATATATCAAATTACCGAAATTTTATAAGTAGTTAAATTATAGAATACCCATTAATAGATTCTTTTTCTCAATTATTCAACATTTGGTACCAAAGACTTTTTAACAATGAGAATGCTGCATGCTATAATCCTGAAGGGAAGCTTGGGGCACAAACAAGTCAGTACTGTCCTTATACCTATACAGTTGGAGGTCCTTTCATTCAGGCCTGGCCCCCAAATGCCCCATGTTTCAGAGTGTTTTCCTCAAATTTGCTCCATTCTCTTCTCACAGTTAGTATTGGGAGACCCCATAAGTGCCACCTGTGAACAGCAGCTCCAGACTAGAAAATAGTCCACATTTCTCCTCTCTAGTGAACTCTAACCCCCTACTGCACCCCCCTCCCACTTGTGATAGACCCTCATCCTGGTATCCACTGGTCCAGCCTTTGTTTCATAGAGTGGTGACTCACTGGCCTGAGACTGAATCACCAAAATAGTGTTGATAGCATGATTTTGAAAGATTATCATTACCTTCAGATGCAGGTTAAACTTGGGGCTCTAAACCAAAATTAATTTAAAACTTTAATAAAGAATACAAAGCATTTATTTGTGCAGAAAGAAGCTCTAGCTCAGGAAACACAGATTCAAATGATAACCTGAATTGTGTTTAATCAAGAAAATAAGGCCGCCACCACCGCCGCCGTCGATTCCGGAGCCGGGGTAGCTGCCGCACCGCCACTGCAGCCGCCGCCGCCGCCATCGCCGCCGCCATCGCCGCTGCTGCTGCCTGAGGAGTGACCCTATGAAGGAAAAGGTCACCGCGCTCGGAGCATCGCTCGCAAGCGCCTTTGTCCCTTGCAGACCTCCCACGGGAATGACCATGGATAAAAGTGAGCTGGTACAGAAAGCCAAACTCGCCGAGCAGGCTGAGCGCTATGACGACATGGCCGCAGCCATGAAGGCAGTCACGGAGCAGGGGCATGAACTCTCCAATGAAGAGAGAAACCTGCTCTCCGTCGCCTACAAGAACGTGGTGGGCGCGCGCCGTTCTTCCTGGCGTGTCATCTCCAGCATCGAACAGAAAACAGAGCAGAACGAGAAGCAGCAGCAGATGGGCAAAGAGTACCGTGAGAAGATAGAGGCGGAGCTGCAGGACATCTGCAACGATGTTCTGGAGCTTTTGGACAAATATCTTATTCCCAATGCTACTCAACCAGAAAGTAAGGTGTTCTACTTGAAAATGAAAGGAGATTATTTTAGATATCTTTCTGAGGTGGCATCTGGAGACAACAAGCAAACCACTGTGTCAAACTCTCAGCAGGCTTACCAGGAAGCGTTTGAAATTAGTAAGAAAGAAATGCAGCCCACACACCCAATTCGACTTGGCCTGGCATTGAATTTCTCAGTCTTCTACTATGAGATTCTGAACTCTCCTGAAAAGGCTTGCAGCCTGGCAAAAACGGCGTTTGATGAAGCGATTGCTGAATTGGACACGCTGAATGAAGAGTCCTACAAAGACAGCACGCTGATCATGCAGTTGCTTAGGGACAATCTCACTCTGTGGACGTCGGAAAACCAGGGAGATGAAGGAGATGCTGGGGAGGGAGAGAACTAATGTCTGTCGTGCTTCGTGATCTGTTCAGTGTCACTCTGTACCCTCCACATATATCCCTTTGTGAGAGAAAAAAGAAAAAGAATTGTACATCGACTTTTCGATTTTTCACAACCTCAGCCTAGCAAAAATGGTCCATGGGATAAACAGCTGGTATTTGTATCTCAAACTCAGATTGGTCACATAAATGCCACACAGCATTCTGAAGTTTTGCTTTTTAACATTGACAGGATTACTGTGTTTAATTTGTTTTGAAACAACACTGTGATTATGGGGTTTTGTAACTAAGCAGAACTCTTACTGGTAGAAAAAAATACACCTGAATTATCTAACCTTTGGGAAGTTTAATCTGATATCAAAACAATCACTGAACTGCAGCTCCATTGTAAAGTTGTACAGAAAGTTACAGAGATTATATTGTGATGCTGGGACCTGGAGTGAGACACCTGTCATTTCACATCCGAGTCTGATGGCAGTTCACAGCAGTTCTGACTGTTGTTCAGGGCCTACAGATCCTTGACCAGTTGGGGCTATTGCCACTCAAAAGGTTTTGACCACAGATGTCCAGTGTCTTCCTAGGAAACTCAAAGCTTAAAATTGAAATTGTTGGTGGCATATAACTGGCTTACGACACCATGAGAAGGTCCAGTGCTCATGTAACACACGTGACTAAAACCCCTGTCCTAAAATAATGTCACTGATTTGCGACTTGTACTTCAGTCATGGAATCTGTTTTCCTTTTAACCATGAGCTAAAGAAGAATGAAAGTCGTGTGTTTTATGAATGGCCTTATCTGTCTCCTGGGTAATACCTTTAAAAATAATGTTCTGCAGAGATTGCCTTTCACATGAGTAGTACTCAGTCTTTGGGTTCTTCCTAGCTTGGGGCTTTTAAATTTTGAAATCTAAACATTCTCCACTGTCTTTTTGACTGTTGACTTTCTTTTTCTCTTTCCTCTTTAAATTACTGTCCTGCTGCTTCACCTTTTTTTCTTTTTGAAGTCTATTTGTCTTTTGTTCAGTTTAATATTGTATGGGCAGGGATGGGAGCCTGGAGGGGGTGAGCAATGAAATTGATGAGTACTTTGGTGAGCAGGCCTTGTTTCAAAGAGTTGAGAAGAGCTTCCATTACCAAAGCTCTGTCTTCCTCCTGTTCTCAGCACAGTTATTGCTCTTTAGTCACACCAAGATCTGAATCAAAAAAGTATTTTTAAATGTCCATGTTTCTCCATGTATTAGAGCCAGCCCTGATAATGCTTGTTAGTACTTGTCACCAGATCGCCCAACTGTACTCATCCAGCCAAGTTCACAGACGTGTTTAAACAAGACCCTATAATGCAGGGAAGTTGCATGAACGCTTGCAATGGGGAGAATCCAGAATACCCGGGCCTACCAGTCTCACAGTGTACCCCCTCTGTCTTTAACATTCCGCACAGCTGGAGTATCCATCTGTTTGTCCATCTGCTGAAATGAGAAAAGAAACATTCATGCACTGATGAAAACAAAGAAAAAAGAAAAAAAATCCCTTTCTAGCCGAACAAAAATGTGCAGTTAAATACTTGGCGCTTGAAAATGCAGTAGTGAATGTGGAACGAGCCTGTCTGTATATCTGGTAGCTCTTGCTTTGTTTTTCCTTACCAGTATTCTGCCTCACGTTTGCTTCTGTGATGGTTATATTACTTAGCAAGCACACCTGTGGTTGTGAAAATAGTATAGCAAAAAAGAAAAATCCCCAGTTATTGATGTACTAGATTTGTGTATGTCTTTTAAACAGTTCTAGTTTCCACCTTACACGGAATCATCAGGAAACGTGTAAAAATTCAAAAGTGAAATAAAAAATTTTATCAGTTAAAAAAAAAAAAAAAAGAAAATAAGAGGCCCGTCTTTTATAGTGAAAGTTCAGAACAGGTTTTCAATCAGGTCCATTTAATGTAAATTAGATATTCAAACTGTACAGTTCTGATAGGATGGGGCAGGTTTCAGTACATTGGTAGAAAGCTGAAACAGAGCTTCCTTGCGGTTGTTGATTCAAGAGACATAAACAAGCGGGTATTTATCTTGAAGCTGAGAGTTAAGTCTGAGGTTCTTCCCAGCCTGCAGAGTATGTAAGAAGCCCCTGTTAGCAAATGCCTCTTAGGCTTTTGTCATTTTTTAAATTTGGGCCTTCAGTTGTCAACAGGAAGTCTATCTCAACAAATAAATTACTTTTGGGGGTTCACACCAAAGGAATCTTTCTTTTCACAATCCACAGGACTCTGCCTACTGGTCCATCACCAAGCCTTTAGCTTGAGCCACATGTATGGGTTTATGTACGCTCTTTCACTTTTTTCTGTTCCCACCATTGTGAAACCTCAATGAGTGTGCGTGTGTGTGTGTGTGTGTGTGTGTGTGTGTGTGTTAGCAGTCACAATTGACTTTATTGTGTTACCTCCACTGGCACCCAGGGTAGTGAGTAACCTTTCTGGCCAAGGTCTAAACCATGTGGTCAGACAGTCCTTCAGGATAGGCCTGATAGGGTATTCTTTTTCCTCCTGAGAACTTTCCAAAACCTATGGACCCTTCTTATTGATGTATCCTTTCTTATTGCTGATTAATGTGGACATGACCTGGAGTCCTCGCAGGTTAATCCTACCACACTGGAAGAAGAATAGACATTTTTGTGTGTGTGTGGGGGAATGGGACCACTTTCCTCACTCAGACAATGGGTTTTCCACTCTCCTTCTTGCTGGTAGTGAGTGTGTGAAAGGCAAGGGTGCGGTCAGCCATCAAAGAAACCACCATTAGAAATGAGACAATTAAGGCCTAAATAAAAGGAAGACACATTTGGAAGATGAAAAACAAATAAAGATATGATTGGAAGATGCAGATTCTATGGTTACTCAATAAAATAATGTAATCCAAATAAATTTAATTTAAAAGTGAAAAAAGAAAAGTTAAAAAAAATTACCTTTTATTGGAGAATCCTGAAACAAACTACCTCAGCCAAGTGATCAACATCAACAGCAATAATTCATGTTAATAAAATATGCCCTTAATAAAACTGGATGAAAAATTAACCTTCCTCTCAATGGTATAGCAAACATACAAAATTACCCAATCTAATCATAGCATAAACACAAGACAGATCTAAATTGAGGGAACATTTTACAAAATACATATGCAGTACTCCTGACATCAGAAATGTTTAAAAACTGTCAGGATCAGCAAAAACAAGGAAAGTCTAAGACACTCACAGCTAAGAGAAGCCCAGAGAGATAAGAAAACTGATGCAATGTAGTATCTAGATAGGATCCCATAACAGAAAAAGGATATTATATGAAAACAAAGTGAATCTGGAAAAGTATGCTTTTATTAATAATAATAAATGTGTATTGCTTCATTAATTGTAACAAATGTACCATATTGATAGTGATGGTTAATTTTGTCAACTTGACTGGATCAGATGGAGCTGGTTAAACATCATTGCTGGGTGTGTCTATAATAGTTTCTGGATGAGATAAGCACTTGAATTGATAGACTACATAAAGCAGGTCCCCTTCTCCAATGTGAGTAGGCATGATCTAATCTGTTGAGGGTGTGAATAGAACAAAAATGTAGTGTAAGGAAGAACTTGCTATCTCAGCCTCAGTACTCAAACTACTGCTGTCCATTGGTCTCCTCTTGCCCTCAGACTGGGACTTTTAGACTGTAGTGTTCCTGTTTCTAAGGTCTTGGTGCTTGCACCGAAACTACACCACTGGCTTCCTGGGTCTCCAGCTTGTAGAGAGCAGATCATAGGACTTCTCAGTCCCCATAATTGTGTGAACAATTCTATAATAAAATGTTAACTGGTCAATAGATATATAGCTCTGTATATTTCTGTCTTTATTGGTTCTCTTTCTCTGAAGAACGCTATTTAAAACATGAATGTAAGATGTTAACAATATAAGAAACTGGAGCAAAGCATAGAGGAACTATCTATACTACCTTCATAAAAATTCTTTAAATTGAAAAGTATTCTATTTGGTTAGCCAAAAAACCATTTAATCTTTCCCTTAAAATAAGACACATTTTCCATTTCACCAATAACTTTATTGATTTGAACATTTGAATATGTGAGCTATCTTCCTTATAGTAGAATGTTTATTGTCCTCAATTAATGTCTCAATTTGATTGCTATCAACTTCAACTGGTCTACCCTAGCTTGGAGCATCATCCAGTGAGAAATCTCCAGCACAAAACTTCACAAATAACTTTTGACATGTTTGATCAGTTACAGCACCTTCTCCATACACTGCACAAATCTCTTTTTGTGTTTCAGTTTTGTTTTTACCTTTTTGAAATAATAAAGCATAATATGAAAAAAAGTGAAGTAATAAAGCATAATATGCCAAAAATGTTGCATATTTTCTTCCATCTTCAAGATTAAAATGGCTACACAAAAATTCACCATTTTTGATGCTTTTTTAAAAGGCATGCTGATACAACAGCTGTTACAATACAGTCTAACAAAATTGTTTCAAATGAAATAAGTTAGAGACAACTAAGCAACTACTAGAGCCATCTTACAGAAAAAAACAAACAAACTTTTTGGCCAACCCAATAATTCAAAAATATTATTTTTAAAAAGGATTTACAAATGAAAAAGTAAAGAAAAAAAGCAAACATTGTAAGTTAAAGATAATGAAACTCACATCTGCTGCTTCTTAGTTTCTTCATACAGATACTAAAGATATTACCATCTCAATGCATGTGAAATGATTTTTGTGGATTATCAAAAGAATGCGACATACAAAATATAAGGAAAACTTAAGGCATCATTTACATGTTAGATGTTATAGTAGGAATTTGTGGTGGTATAGGAAAAAATCAGGGATTTTGACTAAGATGAAAATTTGGATTCAAATTCCAATTCTCCTATGGATTCTTGGGCCAATCACTTTTCTTCCTCAACTTAATTTTTCTAGCCTCTAAAATGATGGACGATGTCAGACACAAAATATATATTCAGTAAATGTTAACCTGAGTTCTTATTTTGTGGTAGGCCAACACAATGTATGGAGTTCCAAGGTAAAATAGTTAATAGAAATAATCTATAAGATCTCTTTATTCAGAATCCAGGTCATTTCCTATCAGTGTCCAGTATAGGTGTATGTATACTGTAATTTTCAGTAATTCTTTAATTAATGTATAATTATGTTGATATTATTTGGGGATGTTGAAAATATGCTGAAGTTCTTATTGTTATCTCTATTTTAAAACTAATAACTGCAGAATTTAAATAGAAGTTATATGTGTACCTATAATAGTGAATATATTTACAAATAACAACAAAGCCCCAGAGCTTCTCTAGAAATATGACAAAGAATAAATTGTTAGAACTATAAAAATAGTGCCACCCTCCTTTTTTTTCTTGTGAGTGTGGGTACTTTTATTTCAGTGTAAAAATGGGAATCTGGAAAAATATCCTGTATTGAAAATCTTGTTCTCCCTCACATTGTGGGGACCCTTTACCCCAGGCTAATCTGTTCAACTGAGAATAAAAGCATAGAATAAAGAAAACCAGGTGGAGAAGGTAGCCTGGGCCAGTAGTGTGACTTGGTGTGGATGACTAATGTGCTGAACAAGAGTTTCTGTTTCTGTTTTTCCTTTTCTTGTTTTCCTCTTTTTTCTTCAGAGGGGCCATCTGAAGTAGCTGACCTGTCCAGTTTCATGAAGGCTGCTTCAACAGCCTGGCTGAAGAAATTTTGGGAAAGGGGCACAGGAACGCGGCCCCAGTTACCACTCTCCCCATCATTGTCTACAGTGGCAGGAGGGACTAAGTTGTTCTCATCATTCTTTGGAGCAGTTTTGGGCCACACATCTGCTTTTGCTTTTCCAACTCTCATCATCTGGGCAAAAGACCCTTTATGCAGAATGAAGGACTGCCCTGACTAGCAGTGGATGACACGGGGGTGAGCAGGAAGTCTGCTTGGGAACCTGGACTTCTGCTAAGCGGAGAAGCAGCAAAAGCCTCATGGCCTTTAGTGCTGGTGGGACCCAAATCAGAGTCTGAGGAGCAAGTATAGGAATTGAAGGCAAAAAATTGCTATAGATTCTCTAGGGGAATGTGGACTTCTGAGGACTTGCCCTACTTCTTGTTCTCTTCCATCTCTGTATTACTCTCTCCGCGGCACTACTCCCAAGCTTTCTGGCGCTGATGCTTCCTCTTCTCAGTGTCATCTGAGACTATCTCCTTAGAGACCACAGGAGGCTGCAGAGCCAGTTCACAGATGCTGAACTTGCAGGTGAGTCCCAAGTGAAAGAGGTATCTGTGACGCTGTGGAACATCCTCAGGCATGCAGTCCCCAGGTGACCTCCACTGCTGTTGCTGAGATCTTCCCAGGGCTGTGCTCCAGGCTGCTGAACTTCCCCACGAGGCAGCACATGTTCACAGGGACAGATACATGTACTGCCCATCCAGTGCTCAGTAAAAGTATTAACCAAGCGAACTGCGGAGGTATGTGAAGCCTCAGTTGGTGATGAGTTCCTCCTGACGGATCCTGTATAAACGGTCTAATCTCCAAGCTTGTCATCTGTTAACTTTGAGTCATCACAGGCCTCTGATAACCTCTCACCCTCCAGTTTAGATACTGCTTCCTCTTCCTCCACCAGGCTACCTTGATTTTTAACATACTACTATTTTGATTTCCCCCCTGGCTGGTTTGGCTCAGTGGATTGAGCGTCGGCCTGCGAGCTAAGTGTCGCTGGTTCGATCTTCCAGTCAGGGCACATCAGAAAAGGAAAACTCTGACCCCAAAAAACCTCCGCTGCCTTGCGGCATACCTCTTCAGGGGAAAGGCTAAGGGAGTAAACCCCGACAGAAAATCCGGAGCCGGAGTCCCTAAGGCGGTTTGACGTTGTAGTCAACACCGGCAACTCCTGCGGCGCACCTGAAACCAAGCTGTATTGACTCCGTCTTTCCCTTGGACCCTTCAGCTGCGAAGAGAGGGGAGGTCTGCTGCTTGGGCAACAGCAGACCCTCCATATCACCCTGCCCAGGCTCTGTAGCTTCAGCTTCACTGGAGAGGACACTCCAGCGTCATCGCAAGATGTTGATTCAACACGGGAGGAGACAGATACCGTGTCACTCCCGAGTCGGACTGCACAACCATTCTCGGCGGTGCAGATAGACTCTTAAGAAGCTACACCATCGTCTCTCGAGACGGACGGCTGCCGACCACTATTTTGATTTTGGTTCTCATAATAATACTTCGTATTAGAAAAAGGTGATAAAAATGTGAAAATTCAATGTTACCCAGTATAAAGTGATGCTTTGTATTTGATTATCACGATAAATTCAACCTGTTGTGTTTAATTTTAGATTCATCAAGTTATTAAAACTGTCCCTTAGTAAATTAATCTCTTCCTCACCATATTACATCATTAGAATTTAGCTAGATGAACAACTCTGTTCATATGTATCTCCCCATACTGCTACCATGCTGGTCTGCCACATGACTGCACTAAGTCTGCACAAACTATCCATCTCAACAACAGTTACAAATCAAGACCCATTGGCTATCTTTCCTGAAATGTCAAACCAATTTGCTGTTCAAACTGGAAGGAAACTGAAATTTGGTGAAATTAAAAAGAAAAATCTCAGAAACACTTATAGAGCTCTATTTTCTGCAACGTTTATTAAAGGTACATGGAAAACAAACTCAACTAGTTACTATTTTTTTTTCTATATAAACCTCTTCTTGGGGGCCATATAATCATTACTGAGATTCAGTACTAATGCCAAATTAGAGAACGTTTGCACTAAAATATGTAATAGGCCTAAAGCAGGGTAGTGAGAAAAACAGCAATATCAAAGAAAACAGAGAAAAGCAGCAGGAGAAAAAGTAGAACATTCCCAGTTGGAGCCCTGCAGCCCTACAGGAGAGATTCAGAGGGCTGTATCTACAGTAATGACAAGTAGTATCAGTCACGGTGGAGGGAAGGAAATTATGTTTCAAGTGAACAATATTCCTCTATGCTGCACAGTAAACAAAAAGTATAATTTCTGGGTAACTGAGATGCAGATATTAATGAAAAATTGGGGAGATGATGGCAAGATTAGTTTAGGACCTTTGGAAATCTAGAGGGTAGAGACCATGTGCTTACAGCTTATATTTTAGGCAATTCAGAGAAATGCCTTTCTCTTCCAGAACACCATAGGACATATTTTTAGTTTTTAGATCAACTGCTATATAGTAAATGTGAAAAGATGGTGGATAAAATATGCTTACACCTAGACAAAAATGAAACCTCAGCATCTGAAAATAAAACACACTCAGAATCTAATTAAGCTTCAAAGGGGTCATACCTAAAATTATTCTTAGATAAAAATTGATAACATGATGTACTTTCAAGAAAAAAAGATTTGGTACAGTTAAATCTCAACATAAAAATCTAAATGTATACAAGGGACTACTAAGCAGCTAAAAGTCAGGGAAGAAAACTAAATTTAAAGTGAAAGAAGGTATATATACCATCTGTATAAAGTACTAGTACTTTTTAGATGACATGTTACGGTCTTTTCAATTGGTAGTACATTTTGTTAAATTCAAAATATTTTTCTGTAGCAACTAATAGTAAGAAAACAATTAGAAAAACTACATGATTGTGAAGCAAAAATTTAAGGAATCCAAATTGCTAATCTGCAATATTCATGTCGGTATAGTTAAGCCAACATAGGAAAAATATTTAAAACAGAATTAGAGAAAAGAGAGCCAAATGATTATATTTTGTTCTAAAAATGAAAGTAAATAACTAAAAACAAGCCTTGAAAGAAGGAATATCCCCATTAAGTTCTATGCAAGAAACAGCTTATGTTCATCTATAGCATTTTTCGTTGTTTAGAACATACTTTTTGGTATTATAGTCATTTTTACCCCCAATCCACTGAAATTTGAAATGTGAATGTGTTAAAAAACTCACACTGTATAAATATTATGTACCATAGAATTGTTTAGCTGAAACCTATATAATTGTATTAATCAATGTCAACACTATAAATTTAAATAAAAAATAAAAATAAATATTTTAAAACAAAGACAAACCTCAGAAACAAGGCTATCATGTTCCAGATCACTTTCCTCCCATGGCGGTTCATCGTATTTGCACATTATTTAATTTAGAGTATAAGAGCAAATATATATTCTTCTATTGATTAACACCCCAATGATAGATTCTCTCAAATCATAATAATTCATCTCTTTCCTGACACCACATTATTTTTTGTCTTGCACCTACCAGGATGTCTATTGTTAGTGGTTAATTATAGAAACTTCATTCACTAGGGGCTTAGAATAAGGCAGTGTAACAAAAAGCCAAAGATTTCTGTCCTCATGGAGATTATAGAGTCATAAAAAGGTAATGTTTGATTTGACTTATATGTCATTGTTCCTTATTTCACATGAACTTTTTCAATTATGATTTAGTTACAATTTTTTAAATACATTCTACTCTGATAATATGTGAATCCATATAAACTTGGTTATAAAATACAGATAGAATCTAGAATTATATAGCATACAATTATGTGTAATATAATTGATAACTAATGATATATATCTGTTTTAGAGTATGTATTATATGTATATATTAATATATACTATGGAATATATATATGATCTGTCCAGAAAATATTCAGCCATGTTATATGAAAAATAGAGACATTTATTGAAGAAGATACAAGGTACAAGAGGCCCCTGGGGACCTCAGAGAGTTTTCCCAATCGCCATCAGCTGCCCTGTTGTATTTTCTTGAATCTCATCAATGATCTAAAATCTCTTTCTTTTCAAAGGTGATTCTAGTTTTGGTAAAAGCCAGAAGTCTCAGGGTGCCAAATCTGGGCTGTAGAGGGGTTGAGTAACCTGGGTGATTTGTTGTTTTGCCAAAAACTCTGCACAAGATGTGATAGATAAGGGGTGCATTGTCATGATGAAGCTTCCAGTCACCAGTTGCTCATAGCTGGAGCCTTTGGAATCATCTGAATAGTTTCTGCAAAGGGATGTTCAAGCTTAATGCAAAATTTGATGTAGATTCATTGCTCTACTCATTCATTTTGTGTGTGACAGCCACACAGTATCCATACTCTTTCAACAGCATCTACCACCTCCACTGACTACTACAGTGAAGTCATCACTGTTCATGCATGCTCATTCCAGTCCAGTCTCCTTGTCTGCCAAGTTACATGGACGTCATGCAACCCGCTCTTGTTATAGTAACAATAGTTGGACTTTTTCTGGAGAGACCGCATATATGACTTTAATAGCCTCAAGTTGAAATCTCTTTCAAGCACTATTGTTGTTGTATGCAGGGAAGTTTTATATCTTTAAATATAATTTCCACTTTGATCTGATTGTGGGGAAGTGCACATCAAAATAATAAATATGTTCTCCTCTCAACTTATACTTTCAATGACACCAAATGCCATTTACTTAATATAAAAGATGAACCTCTCTCCTCCATGTTCCTTTCTGCATGAAATTCAATTCCATCACAGTGACTTTCCTTGGGGAGAGTAGTATTTTATCACTTTCATAATGTAGAATTACTGTTGCCTAGTGATAATAAAAAGAAGACTGAATTTTAGTTGGCTTTATAGTAGTTTTAAATTCTCTACAGCCAATGCACTCACTTATCATTTGCACCTGTGCCGAATAGCTCACATCCCATGTTGCTATACCATTGGATAAAATATATAAATCTTTTTGTAATACCAGATTCCATGTCATTATAATCATATGAACCAGTAATGAAAATAGAGTTAAGAAATAGGAGGTTCTATTGATATGGCCAAAGAGCACTTCAGAGAGGAACTGATACTTCAATATTTTGTGAATAGCAAATAAGTGATTACAAGTCAGTCAACCCATATACTTTTTACTAACAATACACAGAGATGGCTTGCTCTCCCATTTTTCCATGGATACATGCTTGGAGCTTCAGAAGAAATTTAAATAAAGAACAAAAGTAGCAAATAAACAACAAAAAATTATGAGGTTATTTTTCATTATTCCCAAATGAAAGAATGCATATGATCATACTTTAATATTTTTGATATATACAGTTGAGTTTACTCAAGCTAGTCTTGGCTTATTATATTCTATATGCCATGCAACTCATATTTTGATACTGTTATTTGGGGTCATAATAGTACTTGTATAGTATTAAAGACAAACTGGAAGCTTTATCACTATAGAGAAAAAGCAATTTACTAAAGTGTGAAGCTATCTTCAAGGTAAACCAGAGTAATTTTTCCATTTAATTTGGAATTTTCTGGGAGATTGACTCTAAAATTCAAGGCTTTTACAATTAAATTCAGTTGCATTTTTGTCCTGAATTTTCATAGGGGATTGGTTCCCTGCTATGGAGCTGAGTTTTAAAGCCATTGAACTAAAATTGCAGATGTGAGCCAACAGGCACACTACACACACTGCAGTCCCTCCATTCAGTAATCTCATTCTCAGAAAAGTATTTTCATTACACTAAGTGAAGTAAACCCATCAGTGATTTCACTCATATGTGGAATCATATGAAGAAAAGGAACCAACAAGCTCAATATTGACAGACTCGTGAGAGAGTAGGCTGACAGCTTTGAGTGGGGGGTGGTTGGGTGTGGGGGGCTTGAGGGATTGAGCAAAAAAGAAAACAGAAAATACTCATGGGCATGAGTAACAATATGGTGATTGTTGGGGGATGGGGGGTTGGGAGGTGGAGGAGTGTTTAGAAGGGATACATGGTGATGGATGGAGATTAAATTTGGGTGTTGAACACACCAAACAGTGTACAGCTGATGCATTTGCCACCTCAATAAATTCAATAAAAAATAATGATAAAACTAAAAAGGAAAGGAGATTCATTCTCATGATGACTTCACACTAGAAAACTATTTGAAAATAATATCAATGTAGTAGAAATATAGGTAAACATGTGTTAATAGTGTTTAATCCATTTCAGGGCATAGAAAATATACATGTCACATAAGAGAGTATTTACAATACCTTCTAACAATATTAAAATATTTGTTCATTTTTTGTCAAGATTTTTAGTTTTACTTTTGCTTTAATTTTGTCATAATTCATTTGTCCATTAAAAGTATAAACATTGTATATTTTTTTATTAATTAAAAAGTATACTTCATGGAAGGCTTACTACTCAAATTAAGCATGTCTACTCACAATGTTTTCTACTTGTGATGTTAAAGGGTACAATAAATTATAGATGGGGGAAGAAAAGTGTATTTTTTTTCTCCCAAATAAGAAATAAACTGTACAAAGAATAAATTTTATCTTGCTTTTTTATTTCTGCTTTTTTTTGTTTCCTGTACCACACACACACACACACACACACACACACACAGGATTCTAAAAAATTACTAAGTAGATTGCTGTTTTACAATTAATGTAAGGAAAGTGACTAAATATACAACACGTTCATTTTGAATTAATATCTACTTGTGTTGGCTGAAACTCTGTCCTTTAGATATGCAACGTTAACAGCCTCTGGGTTAAACTTCTTTAGAGAAAGAAAGTGGTATTTAGCCAGACATGGCATTTATATTCCATAGTCATTCAAACATAGTGCCTTCCCAAACTGGTGTGATATGTCCAGAATTATTTTTGTCAAAAATGGTTTTGCAAGCATTATCTTCCAGTAATATCTAAAAGTATTTTTGCCAATAATTTATAGAATTGATAAGCAGAGATTTTAAAAAGTAGGAGACATCTCTTTTCAATTTCTTAATAAAGTCAGATCAAGCACTTTTTCTTCTAAAAATTCCTGTGCAAACAATGAGTATATTGATACAGACTCAGTGATTTCAATATCCCAGCAAAGAGAAACGAAATCAGAAGCCCTAAAATACAGAATTCTTAGAAGCCAAGTTCAATGTTTTGAAAGATAATATCGTTGGTTGCTTCCATGGGGCTACTTATAAGCTTGTTTTTCAAAGAATCCAATAATATCTAATGAGCAAAACAACTCTAATGAATCTTTTTCCAAAATTCTGTAGATTTATGATAGTTCAAGTAAACAAACAAACAAACTCTCTCCACATTGTCAGGTCCTCTGTAAGCCTTTAAAATGCATAGATTGCTTGTGTTTCTAAGGCAATTCTGTAATGATTTCCCAAGGGAGTCTTCCAAAAGGAACACAATTGCTTACATTTTGAGTGTTTCATGTGGAAAATATTATTTTAGTTAACATGTATTTAGTTCAAAAGATAACACTTTATGGTTTTCTGGCAGTGCATTCTGTGGCACACCTCCTCTTATGAGCAGCAGCTGTGAGAACTTATCACAGCTGCAGAATTTTCCGTTGGTATTTTTCCATTTTATTTAAAGATATCTGAAAAAAGATTGCAGTTCTATAGAACCCAAGGAATAATTCTTTATAATGAAGTTATGACAAATTTTATAGAAAAAGTATAAAATAAGGATATAAGTATGCTTGAATTCTTGAACAGACTCTTTTGTAGGGAAAAATATTTGCAGTAAGTAGAGTATCTATTTTGCAATTATTTCATAATGAAAGCAAATGTTCTCAAAGCTCTTAACTTGTAGCCTGAGAAAAAAGTACATTACAGAAGTGTTAATAACCTTAAAAAAATAGTTGAGTAAACAACATATGTAATTATTCTGTAGGGAAATGCTACTTAATTAGAACGCAAAGTCATTCTATTAGTGTAGACACCTGCTAGTCATATGGTTCATTTCTTCCTAAAATAACAATTTCTGAACGAGGTTTTCTTCAGATTTTTTTATGTTGCCTCCAAATATATATATATATATATGTCAATGTTGGCTCCAAATAGATATCACAAGGTCATAGATTTATAATGATAACTGACTCTGTGGACTTTATGCTCCTGTATTTTCTCAAAGTTTGCAGCATCCAGTCATGTTAGAATGCAAATCACAATATTATTTTCTGAAGAACAAACAAGTAAACTCATCAGCTCTACCAAAATAGGAAAATTGTTATTCACACTGTCTTCTATGTGGCATAATATTATTTGAGACTTTTATTCAAAAATATTTTAAAGGCCACCTTATTTTTGAAGTTTTCTTTGTGTTGAAATGGTTATTTTCTGCAAACACATCAAATTCTCTGTCCTATCCATCTCTTATTTCAAAAGAAATGCAAACATTTAACTCTATTTTTGATAGCAACAATGCAAAGAGATAATATACAGACATGCTTGCTGACTGTGGGCCTGGCACTGCATGATATTACCATGTGTTGATCGTTCATCCAAGCTTCATTTTGGATTAGGTTGTGGTACAGCTCTGTAAATGCTTGTTCAGTAATATGAACACACCCCTTTTCATTATTTTACAATGTGTCAACATTTCTTTCCCAATTTTTGACTACCTCAAGCAGATTATTCTCACTATTATAACAATTCCATTCATTCAGTATTTGAAAAATAGTATATTTATTCTTTTTTTAGAATAAAGTGAACAACTAACAATAGAAAACATAATTTTTCTCCCAGGTAATATTTGCTAAATTAAAAAATAATAATAGTAATAACAACAATAGTACACATACATGTGTATGTGTGTATATTCATATTGTGCTTGATATTACATATGTTGGGTATTTCTTTTAAAAAATATTTTATTTATTAATTTTTTTAGAGAGGGAGAAAGAGAGGGAGAGAAACATCGTTGTGCACAAGAGATACATGGATTGTTTGCCTGCAACCCAGAGATGTGCCCTGATAGGATTTGAACCAGAGACCTTTTGGTTCGTAGGCCGGCGCTCAGCCCACTGAGCCACACCAGCCAGGTATGTTGGGTGTTTCTTCCCAATTTCTTAATCCAATCTACAATAAATATCTTTGTGTAATAGTATAGAGGAAGAAATCCATGTATGTGTGTATGTGTGTTTCTGTATACTACTTTTTTTTTTTTGTATTTTTGAGGTAAATGCATGGTAGAAGGGTTGCTGAGTAGAAAGACATGTGACTTTAAATACTGACATATTACTAACTTGTACCCACAGAGTCTAAGCAGTTGAAACTATCACCAATAATGCATGAAAAGGGCCATTGATCTTAATTTTCAGTAGTCCTACATGTGAGAAAATATTTTCCAATCTGGGGTAATAGTTAAAATATTTTATCTGATAGTTTTAAAAAGATGCCTTACTCTTTTCTGACTTATCTATTTTTCTTACCTCTGACTTGGAAATATCTTGAGCAGCTGCTTTTATTTTTATGTTTTTAAAGTTTATTTTATTGATTATGCTATTACAGTTGTTCCAATTTCTTTTCCCTTTGCTCCCCTTCGCCCAGTACCCCCTTTCCACCAACAATTCCACCCCCCTTAGTTCATGTCCGTGGGTCCTGCATGTAAGTTCTTTGGCTTCACCCTTTCCTGTATTATTCTTAACTTCCCTCTGTCTATTTTGTACCAACCAATTATGCTTCTTAATCCCTGCACCATATCCCCATTTCTCCCCCTCCCCCTCCCATTTTGTAACCCTCCAGATGATCCCCATACCTATGATTCTGTTCCTATTCTGATTTGCTTAGTTTTTTGTTTTTCTTTTCAGGTTCTGGTATTGATACTTGTGAGTTTGTTATCATTTTAATGTTCATAGTTTTGATCCTCTTTTTCTTAAATAAGTTCCTTTAACATTTTATATAATAAGGGCTTGATGATGATGAACTCCTTTACCTTTACCTTGTCTGGGAAGCACTTTATTTGCCCTTCCATTCTAAATTGTAGCTTTGCTGGATAGAGTAAACTTGATTGTGGGCCCTTGCTTTTCATCACTTTGAATACTTCTTGCCTGCCAAACTTATTTTGAGAAATAAACTGACAGTTTTATGGGAACCCCTTTGTAGGTAACTCTGCTTTTCTTTTGCTGCTTTTAAATTGTTCTCTTTATCTTTAACCTTTGGCATTTTAATTATGATGTGTCTTGGTGTGGTCTTCTTTGGGTTCAGCTTGTTTGGGACTCTCTGTGCTTATATGTCTATTTCCTTCCTCAAATTAGGGAAGTTTTCCTTCATTATTTTTTCACAGAATTTTTCAATTCCTTGCTCTTTCTCTTCTCCTTCTGGAATTTCTATGATTCAGATATTGGCATGTTTAAAGTTGTCCCAGAAGTTCCTAAGCCTCTCCTTGTTTTTTTTTCAATTCTTATTTCTTAATTCTGTATTGGTTAACTGTTTATTTCTTCATTATGTTCCAAATCATTGATATGAACCCTGGTTTCCTCCCCTTCACCATAGGTTTCGTGTGGATTTTCCTTCATTTCACTTAGCATAGCCTTCACATCTTCCTTTATGTGTTTGCCATACTCAAGCATATCTGTCAAGTCTATGAGCATCTTAGTTCTCCCATTGGAACCTTGATCTGTTCCCTCTTTTGAGCCATACTTCTGTGTCTCCTCAATTTGACCAGCTCCTGTGTTTTCCTCTGTGTCTTAGGTAGTGCTGTCATGCCTAAGGGGTATTGTAAGGGGCAGAGCTTTAGTATTTTTCAGTACAGGGTGACCTGTTTTACCATGTTATGGTGCTGTATGTGGGGGAGGGGTCTGAGAGGGAACAATGATGCTTGCTCAGCACTTGCTCCTTTTCCAGGTACTTTTCCCACTTCCCGTATGGGACTGGCACCTCTCTAGCTGTTGCCCTGGCCATGGTTCCCAGAATGGGTGGGTCTGCAGACATTCTAAGACCATGGGAGTCCTCTAAACAAACATACTCTGCTGAGAGACTGGAAGTTTCTTCCTCCATTTCAGCTCCAACTGGTTTTCACAGTTAGAAGCAATGTGGCTTTATTTTCCCCGGTGCTGGAACCATGAGCCGTGTGGTCTGGTCTGGTGCTGGGATTGCTCCCCAGGTGTCCCTGCCTACTCTTTTTAATGTGTGACTGTGCTTTACACCAGCCAGTCACAGCCACTGTTGCTGCAGCTGCCACCACACTGTATCCTCTCTGCCCCAGCTCTGCCCCTCTTACCCATCTGGATGAATATTTACTCTTCATTTCTTTATTTGTTGGACTTCCATGCAACCTGATTTTTTGGAACTTCTGATTGTCTTCAGTTTTGAGGTAGTTGCATACCTTTTTAGTTGTGGAGGGAGATGGAGCATGCCTACCTATGCCTCCATCTTTGCTGGAAGTCAGCCAGCTGCTTTTATAAGTCCTTTGGTCTATATGTTTTTCTCCTGTTGGCAGTCTTCAGTAATAGCTCACATTATTGACTACTTGAGAATGTCAGTCAGGTTTGTTATAAGCACTTTATATTAACTAGTTTAATCTAATCCTTATAATAATCTTTAAGTTAGAAACTATTAACATTTTCAATTTACAGATGAGAAAACTGTGACACGGAAACATTAATAAAATTGCTCAAGATCACATTGGGCATAAATAAGTAATGAAGCCAACAAACCAATTAAGCTGGTTCTGGAACCCATGCCATTATATTGCCTTGCATGCTGCTATTTAATACACGAGAGTGGATTCTTGACTTAGTATATTTAATGTCAATATTAAAGATAAACCCATAAAATTTTTACAAATCCCAATGTTATTTCTAAGAATATTATGCATTTGTTAGCCATATAAATATTACTACCCTTATGATTACTTAAAAAGATTGAAAGAAAATAAGTAAAATTTCTATAAATCTACATTTGGAAACAGGCATGCTTACAGAAAGTATTTTTTAAATGATGGAAGTGGAATAATAAATAATCTTAGAAAGGCACAAAAAACAACATTTAGGTGGAATTGAAGGGGGCAACTCATGTATGGAACACAAAAAGATTGATTTCATGGGCTCCCTGTGGATTGGTTAATTCAAGTAATTTTGGTGGATTTGGCATAAGGGCTGTCCTTAGTTGTCTGGTGCCCAGTGCCCAGGGTGAATAGAGTGGACGCCCAGTGGACCTGGTATATGAGCACATGATAAGGGGAGTAGTTAGGCATGTGAACTTAATTGGCTGTTGAAAGAGGGAAATTGATAGTCTTCTAACTAAGGCCTCAAAATCAGGCTAAGATATCACAAACAAACCATAAAATGAGAATTCAATGTGAGAAAATGGGGAGTTCAAGAGACAAAATCCAGCAATGCCAAAATCTAGAGACCAGGAACAATTTTAAAGAGAAATTCTTATAAATGTATTGCTATATACAATTTATAATGAGACCTTTTATAACAGGAATGCCTGATATTCAATTTTATGTTATTCTATTACTGCAGTACGAATCCTCATTGTCATTTCCCATTTCTGCAAAGTTGGACACACTCTAAGAGGCCTCTTTCCTTTTTTTTCCTTTCCTTTTCTTAACATTATGAGAAGTGTAGGTTAAATAAGAGCTGAAAAGAGAAGGAAATCTCATTCCATGAGGTGCAAATGAAGATCTATTTCAGCAACGTTTCAGATGTATTTGGGACAAAAGATAAAACCCCAAGAATTGCAGACATTTGGAAGATGTTATTTGATTTTTTATACAACCTTTGGATAAATAGATATTGGTAACTTTATTTTTTCATCAACTCTCTGCTGATATTTGAATTCCAAAACTATTTAAGAAAATGACCACAAAAACAGTAATCTAAATAGAGACTAGGGGATACAGTCCAAAAGGACAAGGAAGATCAGAGAAAATGTAGCCATAAAGCTTGTAAGCAAAGGGAGTAAATATTTTTCCAAGTGAGCAAAGAGAAGAGAGTAAAGATAAAGATGGAGAAGAATCCACTGTATTTATCCACTTAGTGACTTTTTAGAATAATTTCAGTGTGACAAATGTGAGAGTATTTATTCTGGTGGTTGACAAATTAATGAAAATTAAATGTATGAATTTGAGATATATTGTGTACATTTTTGAGGAACTTTTATTTTAAAGGTTTATTTTCCCAGTTGTCATATCTAACAATCAGACAGAACTCTCCTGTGAGGTCTACCTGACTGTTCTCATTCACCTCAGCCAGTTTTCCTCCTCTTCCTCCCACCAGAACACTTTCAGAGTCCCTAGGTGACTTTACTCATCCCTATGTATTTCCAACCCCCTGGCTGGTTTGGCTCAGTGGATTGAGCGTCGGCCTGCGAGCTAAGTGTCGCTGGTTCAATCTTCCAGTCAGGGCACATCAGAGAAGGAAAACTCTGACTCCAAAAAACCTCCGCTGCCTTGCGGCATACCTCTTCAGGGGAAAGGCTAAGGGAGTAAACCCCGACAGAAAATCCAGAGCCGGAGTCCCTAAGGCGGTTTGACGTTGTAGTCAACACCGGCAACTCCTGCGGCGCACCTGAAGCCAAGCTGTATTGACTCCGTCTTTCCCTTGGACCCTTCAGCTGCGAAGAGAGGGGGGGTCTGCTGCATGGGCAACAGCAGACCCTCCATATCACCCTGCCCAGGCTCTGTAGCTTCAGCTTCACTGGAGAGGACACTCCAGCGTCATCGCAAGATGTCGATTCAACACGGGAGGAGACAGATACCGTGTCACTCCCGAGTCGGACTGCACAGCCATTCTCGGTGGTGCAGATAGACTCTTAAGAAGCTACACCATCGTCTCTCGAGACGGACGGCTGCCGAACAAATGAATGTATTTCCAATATCTCTGTTGCTAAAATCTCTACTTCCTATTCTCTTTCCAATCAGAGACTTTTACATTTTTTTTTTTTTTTTTTTTAGTAAGGGCGAAACAAACAAAATAAAACAAAAAACCCCCCACAACAATCTTTAATCTCTCTGCACATTGGTGATATAGTAGCTCCCAATAAGTAATTGCTGAATGAATAACTTTTTACTTTGTATGAAATATTTGCTTAGAATAAATGTACCAAACTTGAATCTGAGAAAGGAGAATTGGTGATTTGAAAGGAAAAACTAATGGGAAGAGAAATCTGCCATTTGATGACACCAAAAAAAGCTTCAGCAGCAATGTTCTTGAGGTGCCTCGATACAGCTTTAAACACCAAACTTCCTCTGAGAAGAAGCAGGAAATAAGGGACAGAAAGTTCTTCTTTTCAGCCCTGCTGTGAGGCACGAGATCAATCTCAGAAAACTAAGGAACAAAAAAACCTCCAAACAACCGTGAGATGTAAAGGGCCTCCAACAAAATTATCTACTGAACTCGAACACTTGGCAAGTCTATTTGTATAGATTTTGAGCTTTCTTCATCATATACTAATGGAATCAGTTTGAAAATCCATCTTCAAAAGTAAGGAATTGTGTTATTTCTCTAGGAGATATAAAGGCAATTATAATGCTTAGCCAGGACTATCAGAACAAACAGCACAGCACATATTTACCCAGGCTGTCCCTAGCTTAAAATAAATATAAGAAGAAAAAAACACATTTATAAACACTCCTTCACTCTTTTAACACATTTTTTTTACTTAGATGAAGAAAAACGTGAATAATCCATAAGCTCAACTGTGCTACCATTTCAGTTAATAACTCCCCAATAAGGTTGCTGTTCTTTTGGAAACTAAAACTTAGTAATAATTATCTCCTAGATCCTCTGTCCTTTCACTTTTTCCAAACATGCAGATTGTCACCTTTTCTAAGTCCCAAATCTGAACATCTCTGTCATAATTATTTTAATGTGTTAACTTTATGAAAATATCCTAAAAATTCTAGAATGAGTGTTTTTCAATTTGATATATGAGTGTGAGTATTATTTCCTGCCTCTCCCTTTTACATTTGCAAACATTTATTAGGACTTTTCCTGGGCTCAAAACTGCTTGCAGCATAACAATCAATATTTCATTATTCCTTATAATGCTGTGGGCAGGGTTTCTATTTTTAATTTATAAATGAAGAAACAGTTTTAGGGAATTTCATTAATTATTCTAAGGTAACAGAGCAGAAAGGTGACAAAAATGAGAATTAGGCCAGGCCAGGCAATCTGACTTCAGGGCTCATATTTAAACTTTGCCCTACTTTGTCTCTTGCTGTCTTATCATGTGATCATGATGCTAAACATATGATTACTTTTGACTTACTGGCCAAACAATGATAGTGCAATATTAGATTATAGTAACTTAACCTCTTCCCTCAAAAATAAATAAAAATTACATTGATCATGAAGGGGAGCCATGTCACATACTATAGTTCAACAGTTCTCAAAGTCCTGTCCCCAGATCAACAACATCACCATCGTATGCATCATATGCGAACTTGTTAGAAATTAAAATCCTTGAGTCCCACCCTAGAACTAATAATGAATCAGAAATTTAGGAGATACTCTTTCAGTTACAACATATGCTTTAGATGTAATGGATAAAGAGGATTCTCTAAATTCCATGAGGTTTCCCAGCTCCTCTGTTCCACTTTTGGGTCGATTATCGTCTTGCAAACCTACTCTGTCACTACCTGTTTAGTTTTCTGAGTTCCCTATATAGAAACTATGTACCTTGAAGGTATTGAGTAGTATTTAAATAGTACTTTTCTCAATTGCTTTGCTTAATATCTGGCACATAACAGACCCTATACAAATAACTGTATACCTGTTCAGGAAAGAATATAATTTCTATCACTTATTCTATTCCAAAATACACCCTCATACACACACATAAATAGATGATAAGTCATCGTCGTCGGCAGCCGTCCGTCTCGAGAGACGATGGTGTAGCTTCTTAAGTGTCTATCTGCACCGCCGAGAATGGTTGTGCAGTCCGACTCGGGAGTGACACGGTATCTGTCTCCTCCCATGTTGAATCGACATCTTACGATGACGCTGGAGTGTCCTCTCCAGTGAAGCTGAAGCTACAGAGCCTCAGAGACGATGGTGTAGCTTCTTAAGAGTCTATCTGCACCGCCGAGAATGGATGTGCAGTCCGACTCGGGAGTGACACGGTATCTGTCTCCTCCCGTGTTGAATCGACATCTTGCGATGACGCTGGAGTGTCCTCTCCAGTGAAGCTGAAGCTACAGAGCCTGGGCAGGGTGATATGGAGGGTCTGCTGTTGCCCATGCAGCAGACCCCCCCTCTCTTTGCAGCTGAGGGATCCAAGGGAAAGACGGAGTCAATACAGCTTGGCTTCAGGTGCGCCGCAGGAGTTGCCGGTGTTGACTACAACGTCAAACCGCCTTAGGGACTCCGGCTCTGGATTTTCTGTCGGGGTTTACTCCCTTAGCCTTTCCCCTGAAGAGGTATGCCGCAAGGCAGCGGAGGTTTTTTGGAATCAGAGTTTTCCTTCTCTGATGTGCCCTGACTGGAAGATTGAACCAGCGACACTTAGCTCGCAGGCCGACGCTCAATCCACTGAGCCAAACCAGCCAGGGCCATAGATGATAAGTAGGTAGGTAGATAGATAGATAAATGATAGATAGAAAGAAGTTAAAGGTTTATGACTACAGGTTTTATAACAGAATAAAATTGTTTATTATTTTTGTTGTTGATATTAAAAATTTAACTGGCATGATTGATCTGATTGACACTGGTATCTATATATCTGATATTAATACTTACATGCAAATTCATTGTTTGTATCATTGCCTCCCATCACTATTTCCCATCTCAGTGAGCTTTAGTGATCTATTTACTTATCAAAATCAAAAGTAATTTTCCCAGAGCAATTCTATTATGAATTTTTATAAGATGGTTTTTCCCAGAAGATAACTTCAAATGTCATTGAGCTTATTTAAAGATAGCTTTATATCACAAACCTTATGTTCAAGTTTTAGTGTACAACCAAATGGACCTAATGAATGAGGCAAATAGAATCAGGCTTTCAAATATAGCCATAATCCTGCATTTCCTCCTAAAATAAGGTTTCAGTTCACATATTCTAGACAGGTAGGTTTTCATATTAGATGTAGTAGACTGTCATTTTTCTGGTTTATATACTTGCTTTGATTTTCACCTTTGTTTAGGTAGATGGCTCTGGATGTGATCCAGCAACTCTGTGCCTGGCATGTCCTTCTCTGTGGTGGAATGTATCACACCCTTATTTCAGCATTTCCCTTTCACTGGGACTGTTCAGCTACTCCTATTTGTATATGAATGCGTCATGATGATTTTCTCTTTTTCCTCTAAGACTAAGGCTTGGTGCTTCCTCAACCTAATTTCATACATGATGATTTTCTCTTTGCCCTCTAAAGCTGTCTTGGTATTTCCTCAACCTAGTTTTGTACACTTAGGAAGTGGCACAGATTTTCCCACCAAGTGAGAAAGGGCAGAAAAGGGACATAAAGTTCCCATGTTCTTTTTCTAGCCATGAACTAGTGATATTTATTTTATTCTAAATCGTAAGTATGATTGCTGTAGAACGTCTTCTAAGGCCTATTTTCTTCTTTGAAAAATAACAAATAATTTTAAATTGATGTATATAGGCAGTTTCAAGTAAGTAACAATAAAAAAGTGATATATTGGCCTTGACATCTGTGGTTTGTGAGTTCTAGTCTCTAAATTCTGTTGCTTGTAAATGTTTGTGAGGAAATGCCTGTAAAGAGTTCACACCTAATGTATACCCATTCCATCATCTATCATAGCATAGCTGTTGAACAGCAGAGTGCACTGTCTGTACATGTTTACATACATACATAGGTCAATAGATAGCTAGATAGGCAGACAGACACTTTACAAGGTAGTTTTAACAATGCAGCTCTTCTATTACAATAAGCTCCTTTAGCTAAGTCACATGAAGGGATAATGTTATTATAAATGTTATTTTCTACAGTTACATGTCAAGGATAGATGCCAGAGAAATGCTGTTGTTCCTTAGAAATAGTACTTCTAAACAATTATTTTAAATTAGACAAACCAAAAGTAGTACACTATGGAATACTTTTGTTTTAATCAGTGAGCATAGCTCACCAGCTTATTCAGTCTGTGAGTCTGTCAGAAGAGTATTAATATCAAAATTGTTATAAATTTTTATTTGTTTAAAGCCCAGTTTTCTAAAAAATAAAAAATCAATGCTCAAACTCTGACATTCTGAGGAAAACAGTAAGAAATGCTTATGCTATTCTTCCATTTGGAAAAGTCTTCTGATTTGTAGCAAATAAAATGTGAAATTTTATAAACCCAATGTGTTTTATAATTACTTCTATTAGAGAAAGGTCCTCTTGTGGCTTCTAGAAATGAATATTACAAATCTAAAATAATTAAATAATAACTGCAACCCAAGATAAATTTATATTGGCTTTTTCTTTTTTTACACTAGAGGAGAAAATAAGAATTAGACTAATTGAATGGCAGTATTTTAATTGACATAATATTTTATATCATGAAATATTGATTTAAAATAAAACCAATGGATGTATTTTTTAGACATGTATGTGTAAAAGACGGCTACAGTGGATACCTGATGGCTTCCTTGAGTAAGCCACTGCTGGTGGCCTTGACACATGTTGTATGTGTAATTCTAAAATGTGAGTGGTCAAAATTCATTTCTGAGCTCATATTATGGGTAGATTTCTTTTCACACCTGGAGGCGTCTTGTTATTTGAGGAACTGGAGAATAGACGTAAATGGGAAGTGTCTCCTGTTTCTGTCACATTGTTTGAATTACCACATGTCAATCACGTAGACAGTAACCAGACTGGCATTCTATCTACTGCTGATTAGAAGTAATGCCTAGAAGGTAGCCAATGTGGCATATGCACACCTACTACTAAGTAGCCTTTTTCAGTAGTCAAGCAAGTACTGACTTTGTTTCACTCCTGAGAAATCAAGCATAGTTTTAGTTACCTAGTCCAATGAGAGTCAGTTCTCTTCTTTGAATACGTGAAGGAGTTTACATAAATTACCATATAATAAAGTTAGATTCTTTATTATTGCCAATTTATAAATGAGAACACTAAAGCATAAGTTATTTAAATAAAGTAACTAAACTCACAGTCAGCGGCAGAGTCCAAAATAAAAAAATCCACCTAGCCCCAAGACCTGTGCTCTTCAGGTAATGATCTTTTTGCAACATTTTAATCTGAGTAGATAGAGTGTAAGTAAATTCTTTGCTGACCTCAGGATGTTCCATGCAAACAAAAGTTTGTCTGTAGTTTCATTTTCTACCAGTCTACGTTAATACAAATCAAATGAACTAGGCAATAGAGTAAGAACAAACAAAACCTTTGAAAACTAAAAATTAGTAAATGAGTCGATTAATGCATGGAAGGATAGGTAAATATAGAAATGCAAAGATAAAATAAAATCAATCCAATTAACAAAAGTATAATTTGACATATAAAAGAAACTCCATTTTTTATTTTTAAAGTAGAAATACTGTAATGGAAGCACAGTGACTAAAACAAAAATATTTAATCTATTTCTTAAGAGAGATTACTACTTCAGGCAGCTTCCAAATTTAAATTAGCTCTACATCTAGAAAAGATGGGAAATATTGTTAAAGGAGACATTTCTCAATAGCAATATGTCCAATATGGAAGCCTTAATGTCTTTGTATTATTGACCTTTAAAAAATGTTAGTAAAATATTTCTCCAGCAAAATGAGATTATTCAGAATGAACAAAGAATTACAATCGGAACATTTAACCATGATTGGCCAGAGGGAGAGAGAGAGCATGAGAGAGCTTCTTTGTTCCCCTGGGATTATATTAGTTTGGGTTTGGGATGGAAGAAGGTGTTTTTCAAAAAAAAACCAATCAATTTACCAAGCTTTTTTTATGGGTCCACCACCTAGTTAGACTGACAGGCCTCTATATTCAAGCACCTCCCCAGCAAGCCCCCAACAATCTGGTACCAGAGGGGAGAAGGGAGAAGTGTTAATCCCCTTGATGGAGAAATGCTCTAATTCCCTGGAGTGTGAAGCCATAGCTTCCTGGTGATGTAAACAGTCTTATTCTCCCCAGTTTATTAAGCTCAATGTCTAATTTTCTTTGCCCACATTTTCTTATTAAGAATTAGTACATTCTCTATGGTAACATTACCACATGAACATTATAATCACCAAATAAGATTCATACTGAAATATCCAGTGATGGGGTTAGTGAACAACCAACTCCTTTCACTTTAAAATTACCAAGATCAAGCCCTGGCTGCATAACTCAGTTGGTTAGAACGTTGTCCCGATAAACCATGGTTGTGGGTTTGATCCTAGTCAGGGCAAATACTAGAATCAACCAATGAATGTATAAGTAAATGGAACAACAAATTGATGTTTCTCTTACTCCCTCTCTCCCTTTCCCTCTCTCTGAAATCAATTTAAAAATTAAAATTATCAAGATCAAGAACATATGTCATTATTATTCAGATTATTAGTTCACTGCTCCCATCTCACCACCTTCTCCTCCTAGGCGTGCGCACGCACACACACACACACACACACACACACACTCACAAATACACTCTCATGAATTTATCAAGGATTAACTTATAAAAGTTATTACTTTATAAGTAATAACTCATGATTCTTATTACCAAAAATGACCCCTTGTTTGTTCAGTATTCTACATTTCAAAGTTTTACTTAGGTTGATGGGTCAACTTTCTTCTACAAAAGATCCAATACTCTGCATCAAAACAATTTGCTATTTGGAATTTAAGAATGTATTTAAGTGATTATATATAAAAACTAGGTTTGTACTTTATATAATATTTGACTGTTTTTCAGATTACTTCAATTATTAAAATGGATTAATCAGATTAAGCACACTTCCTACAAGTACTAGAACATAAGTCAAGAATCAGGAATTTTATTTTCAGATCTGTCGCTCGTTAGTTCTGGGTTTGAGGAGAATTAATTTATTATTTTTATTCTCCCTTAGAAATTTTGCATTGCTTTCATAGATGTGATTGAATTTAAATGCACTGTTTGGAGCATGTATTCACAATGGGTTCTATTCTCAAACCATAGAAAATAATTTTATAAAAAGAAAGAGAAATGAAAACTTCAGGTCAAAAGGGATCTATTGTCATCTCAGAGAAAAAGTGAAAAACTAAAAAGCTGACATTTTATAAAAGAAATTAAAATGAGTGAAGCAACAATGGTGAAAAATAATACCTGAATCATGACAATGCATAATAAGTGTCAACATTGTCATATTAAAGGACACTATAAGATAGTGGGCATTATAATCAGAGAAAACACCCAGCCTAACCATGGTATAGCTGCTAAGTCTCATGGCTGTTCATGAAGAATATGAGTAGATATTCTGTTTTTTCAAGATATCAAAATTAAGATGTTTATATGAAATATCCAAATTTTTATATTTTGGTAACTAATTTGAATATTTAAAAATGTAATGGTGATTTCTTTTTTTAGTCAAAGAAATACAGAGTGGGGCAAGACTAGATTTATGGTTGTTTGTATGGAAAATAATACAATAGTTAATAAATAATAACAGAAAAATAAAATTCATATTTCCTGTACTTACAACTAGAAACCTACTTTTGCCCCACCCTGTATATCGTCAGCCTAAAGATAACTAGTTTGTTGGCATATTGATTTTTTAAAAGTATATTTTATTGATTATGTTGCTACAGTAGTTCCAGTTTTTTCCCCTTTGTTCCCCTCTGCCCAGTACCCCCCTTTCCTCAGCAATCCCACCTCCCTTAGTTCATGTCCATGGGTCGTGCATATAAGTTCTTTGGCTTCACCCTTTCTTATATTATTCTTAACTTCCCCCTGTCTATTTTGTACCAACTAGTTATGCTTCTTAGTCCCTGCACCATATCCCCATTTCTCCTCCTCCTTCCTCCCAGCTGATAACCCTCCAAATGATCCCCATACCTATGATACTGCTACTGTTTTGGTTTGCTTAGTTGGATTTTGTTTTTATTTTTTAAATTCAGTTGTTGATAGTTAGGAGTTAGTTGTCATTTTAGTGTTCATAGTTTTGATCTTCTTTTTCTTAAGTAAGTCCCTTTGACGCTTCATATAATAATGGCTTGGTGATGAACTCCTTAAGTTTCACCTTGTCTGGGAAGCAATTCATCTGCCCTTCCATTCCAAATGATAGCTTTGCTGGATAGAGTAATCTTGGTTGTAGGCTGCTTTTCATCACATTGAATACTGCTTGCCAGTACCTTCCTGCCTGCAAAGTGTCCTGAGAAATCAGCTGATAGTCCTATAGGCAACACCCTGTCGGCAACTCTCTGCCTCTCTCTTGCTGCCCCCAGGACTCTGTCTGTATCTTTCACCTTTGGAATCTCAGTCATGATGCATTCTGTGTGGTCCCCTCTGGGTCCTGCTCTCCCAGGACTATGTATGTCCATCTCCTTCACAAAATTTGGGCAGTTTTTCTCATTTTTGAAAATTCTTGCTTTCTCATTCTGCACTGACTGACTATATTTTTTCTTCCTTATGTTCCAAATCATTGATTTGAACCCTGGTTTCCTTCCCTTCACCATTGATTTTGTGTGGATTTTCCTTTGTTTCACTTAGCATAGCCTTCACTTCTTCTGTTGTGTGTTTGCTGTACTCAAGCATATCTGTCAAGCCTGTGAGCATCTTTATCACCAGTGTTTTGAATTCTGCATATGTTAGGTTGTCTGTTTCCTCATCTATTAGGTTGGCTAGCTCCTTGTTACTTAGTTCTCCCACTGGAAAGTTGATCCATTTCCCCTTTTGGGCCATACTTTTCTCTCATCTCCTCATTCTGACAGGCTCTTGTGTTTGTTTGCCTCCACATCCCAGGTAGATCTGTTACTCCTGTTATGTTGTAGGGGGTGGAGCGTTATGGATTCATCAGTACATGGTGACCTGTTTCACCACGTTGTGGCACTGTGTGTGTGGGAGGGGTCCAGGAGAGAACAATGCCACCTGCCCAGCACTCACCCCTTTTCCAGGCACCTCTTCTACTTCTGCACTGGACTGGCACCCCTCTAGCTGCTGCCCTGGCCATAGTTCCCAGAGTGGCCAGGTCTGTGGATGTTAGGACCATGGGTGCCCTTTAAACGAGGACTCTGCTGAGACCAGCAGTTTCTGCCTCCACCCCACCCCCACTGGTCTGCATAGTCAGAAGCAACGAGGCTTGATTTTTCCCCGTGCTGGGACTGTGAGCTGCGAGGTCCGGTGAGGAGCTGGGAACGCTCCGCAGGTGTCCCTCCTGACTTTTTAAAATATATGACTGAGCTTTCTGCTGGCCTGCCACTGCGCCGCTGCTGCCACCACAACACAGCATCCTCTTCGCCCTGACTCTGCCTCTCCTACCTGTCTGGATGAGTATTTCTTCTTTATATCATTGTTTGCTGGACTTCCGTGCAGTCTGATTTTCTGGAACTTCTGGTTGTTTCTAGTTTTGAGGTTGTTGTATTTCTTCTTAGTTGTGGTGGGAGATGCAGCGTGTCTGTCTATGCCTCCATCTTGGCTGGAAGTCTGTTGGCATATTGATTTTAAGCTGGTTATTAAGAAACAAAAGATTCTGAAAGAACATTTGACTCTGCCCGCTTACCTGCTTAGGGAAATTCAAGTAGAAAATCCTTGAATAAGGAACATCACTTTAACATCATAATATGAACTAAATATAAAGAACAGCAAGAAATCTAGTAAAGCCTATTTGTTGAACTTCCTGCTGTGTCTTATTTTTTATGGGCTGCCCAGTAAAAATCTACTTAACATGTTTCCTCTTCCTCATCTACGTATAAATTGCCTACTTCCCCTTTGAAATTTCAGACCTTTTCCCCTCTTCTCCTTTGTCCAAAATGGCATATAAACCTCAAATACCCAATATAACTTTGGGTGTCATATATTATGGCATCCCCAAATGTATATCCATAATAAATTTTGCACATTTTCTTCTGTTAATATGTCTCATATAAATTTGATTATTAATTAGCTCGGCTATAAGAACATTGAAGGTGAGAGGAAAATAAATTTATGCTTCTATCAGTCATCTGCCAAAATCCATCTTTCCATCTGATACTTCACTTTTCTTTTAATACCACAAACAGGTGCTTGCTTATGCTTGAAAAATAGACAGATGGAATTATTATTAATTTCTTTGGCAAATGCTTCCAAATTTGTAGAATTTCCATCTTAAAAAATTTATCATATATATTTCATTGTAATACTGTGCCTACAAGTATTACATGTCTTTGTTAACTCCCCTCTTAAAGTAACATTGAAAAATTTAATAATTTCCCTGCTTTTATGTATTGAAGTATTACATCCCAGTCCCTGAAAAATACCTAAGACTTTTTTTATTTCATACACATCATTGGATTTTCCTTAGTATATTGATAGATCTCCTCTGATATGGTAGAATTTTTCTTTGCTCTCAGACTTGTCAAACCAGAGCATAGTGCAAAAGGGCTATTAATTTACCACAACTGATATGAGTTTACTACACACTACCAACAGTATTTAGCTAAGTATTGGTAAAGAAAAGGGAGTTACACATTGAGTTTGATTAACTGGGGAGTGTAAGCCTGTTTGCTTAGCCAGGAAGGTACTACAGCTTTACACCCCAGGGGATTACAGCAATGTCCCCTAAGGGGATTAACATTCCTCCCTAAATCCCTCCAGTACTAGATTGTTTGGTGTGCACAGGGTGATGCTGAACCCTAGGGGCTGGACCCTAAAGGCTGTCAGTTAATAAGGGTTATAAACTTACCAAAAGCCCAGGAATGCTTGGGAAATTGGTCTATTTCAACGGTTCTCAACTTGTGGGTCGCAACCCCTTTGAGGGTCAAATGACCTTTCCATAGAGGTCACCTAAGACACATATATAATTACATATTGTTTTTGTGATTAATCACTATGCTTTAATTATGTTCAATTTGTAACAATGAAAATACATCCTGCATATCAGATATTTACGTTATGATTCATAACAGTAGCAAAATTACAGTTATGAAGTAGCAACGAAAATAATTTTATGGTTGGGGTTCACCACAACATGAGGAGCTGTATTAAAGGGTCAGCATTAGGAAGGTTGAGAACCACTTGTCTATTTGAAAAGCTTCTGGTCTTTTCTAAAGCCAAATTAATGTAATTCTAGGGGAATAAATGGGCTTTCTCTCTCTTGTGTGAACTGCATTTGCACTATGCACTAGCATGTCCTCTCTCCATAGCCACTTGGCCTTAGCATCCACATGGCCCATGGCCATGTAAGCTCCAGGAGGAGCCTGAATACCACAACACAGCAATGGACTTCAGCTGAAAACATGGCAAGCTAGCTGGATGCTGGTCTGGACTGTATTTTAATATGGAGTAGAAACTCTGGGTGGTGGCCTTCATACTGTCCCAACTGAAGACAAGATTGGATATTTTCCATGGCAAGATGGATGGTGGTGGGACATTGGGCAGTCAGGAGGGGAACTCCCTTATTTTTACACCATCAGTGAAGTTCACCATGGAGTTCCATCTTCCTATATGTATCTAGGGATATTATTTTCCTTGGAATGCCATAAGAACTCCACTTTCACCAATAACACAACTACTGTGGTATGTAAATAAACCTTTATGTTTCCAGAAATATTTGAATATTTAGATTAAATTCTGCATCTTTTAAGATTTTTTAAACTTTTCTGAAAATTTTATTTACTAAAAAGTAAATAAAACACACCACAATTACTGTAAGTATACTATTAATATTTTTAGAAACACCATCCCTTTCTCTTTTTACTGTTTGATTAACTCAGTCTGAGCCATAGTTCCACTCTTCTTTCCAGAATAGAATAAACATTTTGAAGTGATAGTAATTATTTCTTATGTCTACAACTCCATCTATAATACATGATTTGTTTCCAATGACACTGGGGAACACAATTTTTGTTGAGTTAGATCTGACACTTGTTTTTTACTAACTTTTGGCATCTAAATAAAAAATGACCCCAGTTTTTTTCTATCACGTCAACATTTTAATGTACAGAATATCCTCCCTTTGTCCCCAAAATCATACAATATGTACATACAAAGGTAAATAAAGAAAAAATTACCTAAATAGATTGTTTATTTAGAGTTATTTTATTCATATAAAGGCTATATATTGTTACTGTAAGTCAAATTGAGTACAAATAGTAAAGTTCTGCTACCAAACATACATATTAAGGTATTTTATCTTTTCAAAGGGCAGGCTAGGAAATGCCAAAATGAAATACTTGAAAGAGTCTCCTTCAGGTGGCAAAGCTTTAACAAATTGCTTCATGAGACCCAGTTTTATGTTCAGAGGTGGGAATATAGTGTTCTTTCTGTCAACAAGTGGCTCATGTAGAATGTTTGGATCACCATGTTTGAGGTCAGATCTTGGAGGACAGTTCACCTCCAGCCAATGCTTCTCACGAGCTCTGCTGTCCCACATACACAGAAAACAGGGATACTTGGTGTATCCACGTTGCTGAGCAAGAAAGAAGCAGACCATTTTAAGGTCAACACAGATGATCCAATTGTGCTTGTGATATTGCAACAGATCAATGACTGTCTTTATGTCTTCATATTCTTCACGAAAACCAACTGAATGGCCAATTGGGACTGCACCAAATAAATTGCCATTGTGGAGGAGGACACACTTCAAGCTCCGATGAACAGTCACCATTCAGTTGAATTCTAGATTGAAGTTCCCAATTCCTCCATTAAACCATGCATGTTATGGCAATACACAAAGCCACGGTCACTTCTAAAGTACTGCAGAAATGCACTTTCTCTTGATTGAAAGTAGGATGCCTTCGCTCCTTGTTCAAGCAAGTTTTTCTCATGTAGTCTTGATGCTAGGATTTCTGAAGCCTTTTTGGATAGTCCCAAATCTCGTGCCAAATCATTCAATTCATGCTGATCGAATCCCTTTTGAACTGTGTCATCTTAAATTTCAAAATCTTCATTATTGCTGTCACTTAGTTCTTCATAATACTCCTATTTTTCAAAAGAGGGTAGTTCAATGAAAACTGCACTGGGATTTCAGCTGAATGAGGCACTGGGCATATAGCTGATGGTAACTAGGATACTCTATTTTACATTTATTGTTGTTGTCATATCCTGATGTTTTCTCTATACAAATGTAGCAATCACTTGAATGATTTCTGGGCTCTTGTCAAACCATAGTATACCAAATGGCAGTTTATTATGTGTTTCCTTCATCCACACCTGTAAATTCTCGACACACTGCTTGCACACCTTGTGAGGGGCCCAAGATTTATCTGGATCACCAAGTCTTACTTTAAAACATGCAAAATAGGCTTGCCTGATGACTGCACTGCTGTTTGTCCTTTGACTGGGAATAGTGAAACTGCCACAGGTATAAAAAAATGAATCAGGGTTGTTTAGGTACTTAAGATGAGAAACAGCAGAGGCAGACATGATGTGAACTAAATGAAATACGTACATATGTAAATAAAAAAATAAATTCTGCTAACTCCTTGCATACAGACAAGAACTCGGACTACACTTCCGAATATGATTCACTATATAGAGATGCACACTACCTCTCACCACACTGTCTCATGTGTAAATGAATAGCCTAGACAAGTATGAATCTGTTGCTGGTCTCCAAGGTTGTCCCCCACCTCTCCCCACTCGAGGGAAGTTTACTCTTAGCCAATAGGAGAGCACTAGTGCTTCCATCCATCCAGGCTCGATCCAGCCTGCAGTGGTTGCATTAAGATAAGCTGTAGAGAAAAAGTTGATGTGATAGAAGAAAACTAACTGCAGTTTTGAAATCGGCATGCTTGTTTAAGTCTAAAACAGCTGAAAAATCGAACTCAACAGGAATTAAGTTAAAAATTGTTCCGCTGGGTTTTCTGAATGAATTGGATGTCCTTTATATCAGCTCACTACAGTTCTGCAAGGCTATTAATGCTTTATATCATTTTTCTGAGGTTAGATTATGGTCACCTTTCCTATTGCCCATTCTAAATGCACTTGCTGAAACCTGTAATCTCAGATTTGATTCAGTTTCCTGTTATTTGACTTCCATTTCTCTACCCAGGCTATTTAGTTACATATATTCTATTAGAATGTCTGCTTTAGCATTTAACAGATGGATGATATAAATTACTGAGTTTGTAAGATGAAATTTTGTATGATAGATACCATTTTCTCTTATGGAATTTCATTCTAAAGGCTGTCATGCACAATGTAGTTCAGGTCAGCGCTAATAGCTTCTGTTCTAGGCAAAGGTAACTGAGTTTATAGTCCATGTTAATTTAAACAGTTACTTAACCTCCTTAAGTTAGCTTTTCTATTTTATAAAGTGGTGATAAGAAAACCACATACTATACATTCAAAATTGCTATACATGTTTTAAAGAAATATTATACCTAGGATGCTTAGAACAGTGATTGACATGTACTAAATGTTTCCTATATTTTGGTCCTTGTCATTGTTATTTTCATTGTCAGCTTCTACATTGCCGTTAGAAACTGGCTCAGCCTTTGTGGAAGTGTAGTATGCCACCTCCATCCCAAAACAAGCACATAGAATGTTCACTCTTTCATGGTTTCTGTACCCTAGATCCGACAAATATAGGAGAGGAAAATTTCACAGTAATGTTTAAAAGATCTGGAATGAAACTGCTCTTTCTTTAGTTTGTATTTTAGGGCTTGATAGAGTCTGCCTTTTTAATTCCTTAATATAGTAAATCTGCATACTCCCAAAATTTATATTATAAACATTTACTCAGGTAAATTCAAAATGTATCCCATGTTCTAATTAAACTAAAAACTGTTATTAACAGAAACGGAATCTCATTAATAGTACTTCTCCAACTTAAAAAAAAAAATCATAGGAAATGGATTACAAATGAACCAAAACTGAGAAATATCAAGCAAGAAAAATGTATGTTTAGGACATTATGCTAAATGATAGGGAATAAAGAGAACAAAACATTGCTTCACTATTGATTCTTCTTACCTGTTGCAGTTTGCTGCCTCCTTGTTTCCCTTGATTGTGTTGTCCAATAATATAGGTATAAAACCACATGATCTGTGGTCTTCCCTTCCACTTTTAGAGATAAATGAAAACCATCAATAAATACCTGCTGAAAACCATCGTTTCCCTCATTTTTTTACATCAGGACAACTGTCAGCCACGACTGACTGCTCGAAAGGGCACCTTTTGGGCCATCTGATGTACTGTACTGCTGACTTATTTTCCCTTGTAACAACTGTTATTACCATGCTCCAAACAGCAAGTGTTGAATCTTCACAGAGACCTCCAGTGTCCTCATCAGTCACACTGTGCCTGACAGCCTTTAGAAAGAAATTCCCAAACAGAAAACAGGTATCTGTCATGAGGTATTTTATTTCACATCCTCTGTTAACTTCCTCGTACAGTTGGTAATATAAGAGACATGCTGAGCTCAAGCTAATGGCTTTTTTTTTTTTTCTAATTTCAAAGGATTCAGCCGAGTTTTCCCTCTGTATTAGGTACTGAACAGGTGGTGTTTTCTCTTCATTTATGTATAGTTTTTCTCTGAGAGAGCTCAGAGATGTGCACAGTGACATTTATAGTTAAATGGTGAGTAAAAGATTGTTGTTTATGTTTGATCAGCAAAGCATTTCATTTGGGACCACGGCAACAGAAGTATGTGAGGTGGGGCTGAGCCCAGCCCTCAGCAAATCAGAAGTCACTCAGCATCATCTTGCAGTGCTTTTCCTGATTCTCATCACTAGTTAAGAAATGATGAATTGGGACATACAATCAGTAGAAGTGTTCATGCCACTATTCCACTTAATAGAATAGGACAGCAACTGGAAAACATTTTGAGGGGGAGAATTCTGAGAAAGCTGATAAGAATGACTGCAGCATCCATTATGATAAGTTACAGCATATCTATCTGTGGGAGAGGATTTATGCCTAATCAAAGATACCTGCCTTCTCATCCAATGATATCAGTTAAAGACATCACTTATACTCCCCCCCCTTTCATTATCAAGAAAAAAAAAAGACATCATGCTCAATAAGAAGAATTTAATGTATCAGCTCACTAGCATATATAGGCCATTTTTCTTTTGATCTTTATTTTTCCTTTATCTTTTCTTTTTTTCCTTCTCAAATCTGGAGTGTAAATGTATGCATCATTATGAATTTGTCTCCTATTTGTGATTGTCAGTTTACAAGGAAGAATGGGAAAGTGGCTATAAATGAATATAAGAAAAATGAGATTACTGCCTGTCCTTTGAATTTTCTTTCATATCTGTTTCTCATATGCTCCCAAACTAATGGACCACTTTTTGGGGGGTGGTGGTGGTAAAATTTTGACTGAAAAGATCCTTGACAAGTAGAGTGATCCAGAAGTGTATCCAAAGTAAGTAAGAGACATTGAAGGTAGCATAGTTAATGAAAGAGTTCAATACACAGCTCAGAAAAGAGGAAATTACTCAGAGCTAGAACATTAGTACTGGTCTAAAGGAATTAGTTCAGTTCAAAATTAAGAATATGATTTATGAGGCTAAACACGCGAAAGAATAAGAACAGGTGACAAAAAGAAATAAATAATGAGCTAGGTCAATTGTTTTGACCTAGCCATTACAAACTGTAGTAAACCAGTTTTTTGTTTGTGTGCTTGTCTTGTTTTGTTTTGTTTTGTTTTGTTTTGAGTTACTGGCTATGTGTTAAGAAAATGAGGCAACATATTAAAGGAAATAAGTATGATTGGAAAATACTGGAAAATACAAGAATTGAATTTTATTTGCTCAGTTATTCATGGATTTATCCATTCTTCCAAAAACTACTTATGTGTGCTCATGTTTCAGAATTCTAAAACCATGGGGTTAATTATAATCACATAGAAGCCTAATATTAAAATGGAATCAGTGTTCTGCTAATCAAACTCTTTGGGGTTTTTTTTGTTTGTTTCTTTTTTTTGTCTTTATAGGGAATCCATCCACCTGAAGTCCTACATTTTCCCCAAAGGTTGACAATCTTATTTACATAATCACCCTTCTCAGTTTTCCTACTTAAATGTTTATATGTTAGTAAAATATCTTTTTTCAAACTCAATATTTCTGATATCTCAAGTAGAAAAGATTTTACCATTTTTTCCTTGTGACTGGTAATGGCCTTTCTAGGGCAAAAAGTCAAAAATAATAATTGTATGGATCTTGTATGAATTTCAGCCAATTTAGGACTTTTGAATGAGGGGCAATGCAGTGAAGTGTTTAAGATCTTGAACTCAAGCAAGTAAAAGAATTTTGTATCAGTCTTGTTCCATATAATTATGAACAAGTTTTCCATCTTTCCCAAGATTTTTTTTTACTTCTAACACTGACCTAGTAATACTATGTGTTTTATATATTTGTTGTAACGGTAAATTGAGTATCTAATAAGAGTTTATTGGACAATAGGGAGTACTTAATTAGAATTAAATATCACAATTCCTACTATTAAAATAGTGCTCAACAATGAAAGAGAATTTAAATAATTATCATGAAAAATTAGTAAGCATGAAATGGTTCAAAGAGTCAGAAATTTTTTTCTCCAAACAGTATTTTTCATTCATATTGGTAATACAATTTTGATCAAAGAATGTAAAAATATATTTATTTTTAATGTTTTTCATATATAACTATACTTATATATTTTATACATCAAAATATACAAAGATGGAAAATTTTTTAAAGAGATAAAATGGGAGATATAGAAGGTACTACACATCCTGATTGATCATCTTGCAGGAAATAGAAGTGCACAAATTCCCATTGGAGGCTATAGTAAATAAGATTCCCCAAAGGCCAAATATCTCATTTCTGTATTTCTGCCTCTTTTATAAGTGATTTCAGTTGTACATTATGTATTCAGGTGACAATGGAAAATTATAGAATTAGAGAAAAATTAAAAATTTATTTTCAATATGAGCAAGAGTTCATGAATAAAATTATTAAAACAACTGGTTCCATCAACACATTTACAATGTCTCATACTTATCTCTAAAATAGTCAATGTCACATCAAAAAGATTAATTAAAGACACTACACTCCCAAAGGAGAAATCATCTTTTTTAATGTATCATACACTTAAGATTTGTGCATTTTACTGAATATGAATTTAGTTTCAGTAATGCACTAGTAAAATTTTTATTAAAGCTATAAATTACTTATATTTATTAAATATGAGTAATGTATTATCTTAGGTTTGCATATTTTTAAGAGATGACCTTGTTATTTAAGATTAAGTTTTCCACTTTATCATATTATACATTATAATTGAGTAATTTATAATTAAGTAATAACAGTACATGTAAATCTCTTTCACAATCTATAATTTAGGTAGTATTGACTTCATTTAAAGTTAAAGTACTACAGTGATTTTACATGACTTGCCTAAAATCACACAATTATTAAGTGTTGTAATTGGAACTAATCCATGTCTGCTTCTAAGTAATACCTTCATTTTTCTTCAACTGGATAACTTTAAAATATTTGAAATAAGTAGTGTTTAATTAGCTAGTTAATATATTCTCTTAATATATTAAAATTATGTTTATCATACCACTAGATTAGATGAAGCTATAGTTCTGCCTTTTAATATTCATCTGAACTTGACTACTTAGCTTCTTCTTGGCAAGGGAATGATAACATCTCCCATTCTAAAGGCTACTGTATGGTTTAAATGAAATTAGCTGTGGTTAAATTTTCTATCAGAACCCAGACTACCTAGAAGATTTTCAATTTTCCAAAGTCTTCATTTTTCCTTTACGTTCTCATTTATTGTCCCCTGTCTCTCCTCAGGGCTCCTGCTTCTCATTCAGCCTTCTAAGTGGAAGATTATTTCTCAACCATGCTCCCTACCCACTGACTCAAGAAATGGCTAAAATGTCCTCACTTGCTATTTGCCACTTCCAGATCTTTCTCACTTCTTTCTCAAACATTTCCACTTTGGCATCTCATGCAATTAGACTCTATTAACCACTTTTTTCCCCCTTTTTTGTAGACATGTTTCCTCATTCTTTGAAGTTTGTATCCTAATTCATGGTCATAGTTTGCAATTCTGCCACTATCATAATTTTGATTTTTCCATAAAATTCTTCGTTTTCTGAGATATTTTACCCAATAATTTTTAATACTTGTGCCATTTTCAATACCTTAACCACTCAATCCCATGATCTCAGCTCCAACTATATCATTAGTCATAAGTATTTCTTTTACAATCTAACTTTTAAGCCTCTTACTTTTTGAAAATTAACTATATTTCCAGTTTACTTGCTTTAATACTACAATTTCATTTTAGCAACTCTACTTTCAAAATATGTAAATAATTCTCACTACTATTATTGTTTGCCCAGTCCAAGCCAATATCACATCTCATCTGAATTTTTAAGTATTTTCCTTCCTCCTTCCCCATTTGCTCTCACCTGCAATCTATCCTATCAATAATATACACACAAGAACATAACACATAATTGAGATCAGATCACTCATTTGCTCAGCCGCCTTTCATACTTCTCATCTTACGTAGTAAAAGGCAGTCATTATTGTACTTGTTTACAAGGCCATGCCCATGCTCCCTACCAGGTATACCTCTCTGGCCACACTGTCTGTTGCTCTCCCCTTAACCTCTTCATGTCCACTGCTTGCCGAGCCTCCTGATGCTGTTTAAATGTGGCAGGAATTTTCTCGTGTCAGATTCTTTGTATGTGTTTTCTCTGACTGAAAAATACCTGCCTCTAGATCCTGACCTGGATTATTTTCTTAACTTCTTCAAATCTTTCTCTCAAAGGCTACATTCTCCCTCACACCTTCCTTAATTTCTCCAGTTAAAATTAAATCCTCCTCCTGACATTCCCTATTTGAACCTCCTGTTTTACTTATTGCTACTTAACATTATGTGGTTTAATTATTTATTTTATGTATCACCTGACTCAAAATTGTAAGTTGCATGAATGCAAGGAATGTGTCCTTTGTTCATTGCTGTTGCTGCATTTCCTAGAGCAGATCTGGTGTATTGAAGGCATTCAGCATTAGTGAATGAATATTAGTCTTACTACCTTTTAAGTTCATCTTATTTTTATTGTCTACATTTTTCATCTTCCATCTTTTGGGGTATGCTCACAGGAAGTAGCAATGTTTAAGAAAGAAAGATTAACTTTTGGTTTTATCTTGAGACTTTTTTTGTCTGATGCCCTTAGCAAAGCCATGTTCCTGCTGCTGTCAGTTCTGATGCACTGAGCTAATTTCAGAGACCTGAAATCTTTCTAGATAAAGGTGGCTTTCTTAGTGGTCCAGGATTAAAATGAAACAAGCTTCTCTGTCCTTATTTAGCTTTTCCTTTACTTTTTTCTTTTTCTCTTCTTTCTTACTTTCTGTCAGCAATTAGAAAAGACCATATAAAAACAGAATAACTGTGGCTCCATGTGGCTCTATGCTGATTCATCTTAATATAAATATAATTCTATATTCATTGTATTCTGTGGTATATATTTGGTACATATCCTATGTATGGACTTATACTGTACATAATCATTTATTGCTGGACAATTAGTGTCTTTTAATTTTTCATAACAGCAAATGATCCTTCAGTTACTATGATTAGTAAGTATTTCCTCTGCATATCCATGATCATTTTTTTGTAGGCTAGATACTCAGGGAAGAATTTTTTTTGACAAGTGATATATATATATATATATATATATATATATATATATATATATATACATACACACACACATATAAGTGATTATATATATATATATAGGACAAATTATATATATATATATATATATATATATATATATATATATATATATATATATACTTTTCATAAATTAAGGGCATCCCTATTTTTATTCCTACCAACATTGCAAGGTACCTGAAAAAACAAGTATCTTTATAGCACATTTTATAAGAGTAATAACTTTATCATAATAGTAAAAACTATTTTGAAATGTGAATTAATTATGTTATTATATGAGAGGATTTTTGCACTATGACTTTTCTTAAATCATCACACACATATATTCCACCTAAAACCAAAAGGCAATTGATAACATGCTTGTTTCATTCTTAATATTGTGAAAAATATGAGATAAAAGGGCTTTATCTCCAGGAAAGAAGTTCATCATATACCAAATATAACAATGTCAAAGGACATTGTCTCTGTGATGCATTTTTGTAAGTCAATAAAATAATTTCTTATCAATTTCATTCAACTAGCACACAATTTAAACCATTATCTAAATATGAATTTTAAAAGTTAGAGTAGGAAGTTCTGATATTGGTTTCTCCATCAAAACAGCCATAAACTTGTAAAAAAAAAAAAAAAAGGATAAGAATTAACTATTTTGGAACTCTGGACCCTGATCACTTTTAACAACCAAAGGAGTACTTGTTGCAGGAAGTACTGCAAGGTCTTTGGTAAGAAAGTGGCCTTGTGCCCAAGCCAGATACCATTGCCCATTGTTATTCACAAGAGCCTACTAAGGGGAAACATCCAAGTGTCCATCAGCAGATGACTGTGTAACAAAAGGTGGTATATACACATGATGTGATATTATTCTGCCATAAAAAGGGAATCAATTTCTGATACATACTACATTTGGATAAACTGGGAAGGCATTATACCAAGTAAAATAAGTCAGAAACAAAAAGAGAAATGGTATATGGTTCAATTTATGTGAAATATTCTGAATATTCAAATTAATAGAAAATGGATGTAGATTGCATTTTATCAGAGACTAGGAGATAAAAGGAGCATGAAGAGTTTCTATTTGAGATTATGGTAAATTTATGAAAATAGCAGTGATGGTTATACAACATTATGAATACATTTAATGTCACTGCATTACACAATTAAAAATGGTTAAATGATAAAATTTATATTGTCTTATCTCACCATAATGAAATGAATTAAAATACATTTGTGTGACATATTTTATTCAGCAAATGACTGAATATACAATTGTGATCTAATATTATAATGTGGCAGAAAAATTTCTATCCCCTAGTGATATCATAACCATAGTACATCAGTAACACAATGCATTAGTCTTGTGTTTGTGGTGATGCTGGTGTAAACAAATCTGCACTGCCAGTCATATAAAGTATAACATATATGTATATCAATAAAATCATAAACATTACATAATGTTTGATAATATCTATATCACTGGTTTGTGTATTTACTATACTATAATTTTTAATTATCTCAGAGAGAGCTCCTTTTACTTTTAAGTGTTTGCTGTAAAACAATATACTGTGTTGTGCTGGCAGCAGCCTCATACACTTTTAGTCATTTTCTCTTGTACTTGATTTAATCTCATGTTGTTTTATTCATGGCCCATAAGCATACAAAATCCACTGCTAATGTTGCCTGTAACAGTTCAAGTCAAGTGACTGACCTGGAAACAAAATTAAAAGTGATTAAAGTTCGATGATGAAAAGTCAATGATGGTTATTGCTCACCAGTCAGACATGTCCCATATATAGCTCTGATCTTGGAGAACAGCACTCAAGTGATGGAAGCTGTTAAATGATCTGCCTCATTGAAGGCAACAGGACTAAAAAATTCAATAATGGCCTATGTCAGACATAGAACAATGATTTACTGAAGACCAGACACAAAAGCAAATTCTTGTCAGCACCATGACAATCACAACCAAAGCAAAAAGTTTGTAATGTTGAAAGTAAAGGATGGATCCAAGTACAGTATTGAATTTGCTTCTAGCTCTGGATGCTTAAACAGTATAAGAATTGTTATATAGTACATAATGTAAAAGTGAATCGTGATTCTGTGAATGCTGATGTGAAGGTAGCTGAAGAATATTCAGACTCTAGATGAGCAATTGTGGAAGGAAATTACTGCCAGAGCAAATATTCAATATGGATGAAAACTCCCTCTCTGGAAAACTTTATCCATTAGGTAGCCAAGTAAATGTCAAGTTTCCAGGACAGGTTAACAGTCTTGCTTGGGGGCAATGTTGCAGATTACATATTCAAACTCTTTGTGATCTGGCACAGTGGAAACCCCAGGGCCTTCAAGCACGTCACACTGCCAGTGTATAACAGGAGCAATAAGAAGTCACTGTGACCCAGTTCCTCTTCCAAGATGCCCTACTTGCTGTGTCAGCAAGTTGGGGAAGTTCTGTTTTTTTTAGCATAACTTAATACCTTTCAAGATTTTGCTTGTTTATAGTTAGGGGTGAGGAGAGGTTAGAGGTGGACAGAAAAAGGACTCATGGACATGGACAACAGTGTGGTGATCGCTGGGGAGATGGGAGTATAAGGGGACAAAATATGAATAGAAAACATACAATAAAAAGTAGTTAAAAAAAGAAAAGAAAAAATAAATCACCCATAAAACAAATTAAAAACAACAGTGGAAAACACAACCCTTTTGATTTAAACAGTGGGTCAAGAACTTACGCAGCTTTTAAGACCTACTACTTGAGGAGGAACTTTGCCCAGAATATTGCTGCAACTGAGGAATACACTGGTGCATTCTGGAAGGATTATAACATTTATGCATCAAGAACCTTGCTTGGGTTAAGGCTATGTCAACAAGAAGTGTAGAAGTGGCATCTGGAAGAAGGCAAAACCCTTTTGCCCACTATACTTAGTTTGGGCTGAGGGGAATATTTTAGGTTTCCCCTCTCTCAGACCTCTGGGCCCTTTCTGTCCAAGCCATTAGGACAGAAAAGAGAAACTAGTTTTTAAAGTGAAGCCCACAGACCACCCCATTCTTCACCAACCCAGCCACTTATTTCAGCCAAACCATTGAGTCCCAGGAGGCAGTGATACAGACAGGATTAACTGAGGTGTATAAGTACAGAATATCACTCATGTAATGAGATTATAGGCTTATGCCCTCAGGTTCAATTTTGCTCATTTGTTTGTGTTGTTCATTACTCTGTTGTAATAAGTGATAGCATAAGGTATTTTTCTTTCGTTGCCTGGCTTATTTCGCTAAGCATAATTCTCTCTAGTTCCATGCATGTTGTTGCAAATGGTAGAAGTTCCTGCTTTCTTTCTGCTACATAGTATTTCCCTGTTTATATGTACCACAGTTTTTTGATCCACTCATCTACAGATGGGCACTTAGGTTGTTTCCAGCACTTGGCTATTGTAAATAGTGCTGCTATGAACATTGGAGTGCATAGGTTCTTTTGAATTGGTGTTTCAGGATTCTTCGTATATAATCCTAGCAATTGAATTACTGGTTCAAAAGCAGTTCCATTTTTAGTTTTTTGAGGAAATTCCAAACTGTTTTCCATAGTGGCTGCACCAGTCTGCATTCCCACCAGCAGTGCATCAGGGTTCCCGTTTCTCCACATCCTCGCCAGCACTTGTTGTTTGTTGATTTGTTGATGATTGCCATCCTGACTGGTATGAGGTGGTATCTCATTGTGGTTTTTATTTGCATCTCTCTGATGGCTAGTGATGTTGAGCATTTTTTCATGTGTCTATGGACCCTCTGTATGTCCTGTTTGGAGAAGTGTTTGTTCAAATTCTTTGCCCATTTTTTAACTGAGTTGTCTGTCTTCTTAGTGTGAGTCATACAAGCTCTTTATATATTTTGAAGATCAATCCCTTGTCTGAGGTATCATTGGCAAATATATTTTCCCATACGGTTGGTTTCCTTTTCATCTTGCTGATGTCTTCTTTGCTAAAAAAAACTCTTTAATTTGTTGTAGTGCCATTTGTTTATTCTTTCCTTTATTTCCCTTGCCTTAGGAGATATATCAGTAAAAATGTTGCTACATAGGCTATCTGAAAATTTCCTATGTTTTTCTCTAGGACTTTTATGGTGTCACGGCTTAGATTTAAGTCTTTGATCCGTCTTGAGTTTATTCTGCTGTATGATGTAAGTTGGTGGTCTAGTTTCATTATTTTGCATGTCCCTGTCCAGTTCTCCCAACACCATTTGTTGAAGAGGCTCTTTTCACTCCATTTGATGTTCCTTCCCCCTTTGTCAAATATTAGTTGACCATATAGACATGGGTTTATTTCTGGGCTCTCTATTCTGTTCCATTGATCTGTATGTCTGTTCTTATGCCAGTACCAGACTGTTTTGATTACCGTGGCCTTGTAGTATAGTTTAATATCAGGTATTGAGATTCCTCCTACTGTGTTCTTCCTCAAGATTTCTGTGGCTATTTGGGGTCTTTTTTGGTTCCATATAAATTTTTGAAGTATTTGTTCTAGGTTTGTGAAATATGTCATTGGTAATTTAATAGGGATTTCATTGAATCTATAAATTGCTTTGGGTAGTATGGCCATTTTGATGATGTTGATTCTTCCCATCCAAGAACATGGTATATGCTTCCATTTATTTGTATCTTCCTTAATTTCTTTCTTCAGTGTTATGTAGTTTTCTGAGTACAGATCTTTTACCTCTTTGGTTAAGTGTATTCCTAGGTACTTTTTTTTCTTGTTGCTATGGTAAATGGGATTTTTCTGCATGTTTCTATCTCTGGTATTTTATTGTTGGTGTACATAATTGCCTTTGATTGCTGAATATTGACTTTGTACCCTGCTATTTTGCCAAATTTACTTATTAGGTCAAGTATTTTTTGTGTGGAGTCTATAGGGTTTTCTATGTACACTATCAAGTCATCTGCAAATGACAGTTTTATTTCCTCTTTTCCAATTTGGATGCCTTTTATTTCTCTTTCTTGTCTGATTGCTGTGGTTAGAACTTCCAAGACAATGTTAAATAGGAGTGGAGATAGTGGACATATTCGCCTTTTCCTGACCTCAGGGGGAATGCTCTCAGTTTTTGCCCATTGAGTATGATGTCAGCTTCAGGTTTCTTGTATATGACCTTTACTATGTTCAGGTATGGTCGCTCTATTCCCATTTTGCTGAGTGTTTTCATCATAAGTGGGTGTTTTACATTATCAAATGCTTTTTCTGCATCTATTGATATGATCATGTGGTTTTTGTCTTTCATTTTGTTTATGTGGTGTATTATGTTTATTGATTTGCGAATATTAAACCATCCTTGCATCCCTGGGATGAATCCTACTTGATCGTGGTGTATGATCTTTCTAGTGTGTTGCTGGATCCTGTTTGCCAATATTTTGTTGAGGATTTTAGCATCTATGTTCATCAGTGATATTGGCCTGTAGTTTTCTTTGTTGTGTCTTGACCTGGTTTTGAAACTAGGGTAATACTGGCTTCATAGAATGAGTTTGGGAGTCTTCCCTCTTCTTGGATTTTTTGGAATAGTCTGAGAAGGATAGGATTTAGTTCTTCCCTAAATATTTTGTAAAATTTTCCTGTGAAGCCATCAGGTCCAGGGCTTTTGTGTGCTGGGAGTTTTTTGATGACTTTCAATTTCACTAGTTGTTATTGGTCTGTTTAGGCTTTCTGCTTCTTCTTGAATCAGTTTTGGAAGATTATATGTTTCCAGAAATTTGTTTATTTCACCTAGGTTGTCACATTTCTTGTGATACAGTTGTTCATAATAATTTCTTACAATCCTTTGTGTTTCTGTGGTATCGGTTGTGATTTCTCCTCTTTAATTTCTGATTTCATTTATTAGGGTCTTCCCTCTTTTATTCTTGATGAACCTAGTTAAAAGCTTGTCGATTTTGTTTATCTTTTCAAAGGACCAGCTCCTACTTTTGTTGATTTTTTGAATTGTTTGTTTAGTCTCTATGTCATTTAGTTCTGCTCTGATCTTAATGATTTCATTTCTTCTACTTGCTCTGGGATTTATTTGTTGTTCTTCCTCTAGTTCTTGTAGCTGTAGGGTTAGATTTTTTATTAGAGATTTTTCTATCCTTTTTAGGTAGGCCTGTATTGCTATGGACTTTCCTTTCAGGATTGCTTTCGCTGTATCCCATAGGTTTTGGGTTGTTGTGTGTTCAGTATCATTTGTTTCCAGAAACTTATTGATTTCTTCCTTGAAGTTGTTGTTAACCCACTCATTATTTAATAGCATGTTATTCATTCTCCATGAGTTTGAATGTTTTTGAGTTTTTTCCTTAAAGTTGACTTTCAATTTTTAGCCGTTGTGATCTGCAAAGATGCTTGATATAATTTCTATTTATTTTTTGAATTTGTTGATATTTTTTCGTGTCCTATCATGTGGTCTATCTTTGAAAATGTTCCATGTACACTTGAAAAGAATATACATTTTGCTTCCTTGGGGTGAAATGTTCTATATATATCAACTAAGTCCATTTAGTCCAGGGTATTGTTTTATGTCTCAATATCTTTGGTGTTTCTTTGCTTCAAAGACCTGTCCATTGTTAACAATGGTGTGTTAAAGTCCCCTACTATGAATGTGTTGCTGTCTATATCCTTACTGAAGTCTTTCAAAATTGTCTTTACATATTTGGGTGCTCCTATGTTGGGTGCATATATGTTTATAAGGGTTATATCTTGTTGATGGATGTTTCCTTTAAGTATTATGTAATGTCCTTCTTTGTCTCTTTTTATAGCCTTTGCTTTGAAGTCTGCTTTGTCTGATATAAGTATTGCTACCCTGGCTTTTCTTTTCATGTCTATTTGCTTGATAAACTTTTTTGCATCCCTCCACTTTCAATTTGTGTAATTATTTTGTTTTGAGATGTGTCTCCTGTAGACTGCAGATATGTGGGTTCTGTTTTCGTATCCATTCTGCTACCTTATGTCTTTTAATTTTAGCTTTTAATTCATTTACATTTAAGGTTATTATTGACAGGTATTTATTCATTTCCCTTTATACTTGTGTTCCTCTCCTCTTGTTTTCTTCTTTTTCTTACAGCATTCCCCTTAGCATCTCTTGCAGTGCTGGTTTGGTGGAGATGTAATCTTTTCGTCTTCCTTTGTCTGAGAAACTCCTTATTTTACTTTCCGTTTAAAATCAGAGCCTTGCTGGGTAGAGTATTCTTGGTTGTAGGCCTTTGTTTTTCATTGCTTGAAATATTTTTTGCCATTCCCATCTGGCTTGTAGTGTTTCTGTTGAGAAGTTAGTTGCTAGCCTTATCAGAGCTCTATTGTATGTTATTTGCTGTTTTTCTCTTGCTGCTCTTAGGATTCTCGCTTTGTCTTTGAATGTTGCCATTTTAATTATGATGTGTCTTGGGGTGGGCCTATTTGGGTTTATCTTCCATGGTACCCTCTGTACTTCCTGAATTTGTATAACTTTTCCTCTCATTAGGTTAGGAAAATTTTTTATCATTACTTTTTCACTCAGGTTTTTTATCCCTTTTTCTTCCTTTTCTCCCTCTTGTATACCTATGATTCTAATGTTGTTTTGTCTCATGTTGTCCTGCAGTTCTATTAAACTCCCTTCGTTCTTTTTGAATCTTTTTTCGTTTTGTTGTATTGTCTGGGAATTTTTTTCTACATTGTCCTCTAATTCACTGATCCGATCTTCTTCTTTATTTAGCCTGCCTTTGGTTGATTCTACTGTGTTCTTCAATTCAGAGATTGTATTCTTCATTTCTTCCTGGTTCTTATTAATATTTTCTATTTCCCTTTTTATGCTGGTGTAGTTATCCATAAGTTTCTTTTAGCTTCCCTGCAGTTCTTTGTAGTTTCCTTGGAGTTGTTGGTAATTTTCCTGAAGTTTGTTGTAGTTTTCTTTGAGGTTGTCAAGGTCATTAAGTTTCATAATAACCATTTTTTTGAATCCCATGTCTGATAGTTGGCTTATGTCTGTTCTGTCTATCTCTCTTTCTGGGGATTCCCTTTTTCCTTTCATTGGGAGATTGTTTCTGCATCTCCCCATGTTGAGTTATTCTTGTTTGTTTTTGTTTTTTAGATTTTTCTGCTCTGATTTCTCACTTTCATGGTATGAGATTCTTTATAGGCGATCTGGGGGATTCAGTGGTGCAGTTTCTTTGATCTTCTGAGCCTGATGTTCTTGTGTTACCCTTTATGTTGTTTGTTTAATCTGTCTGGTAGCATTTCAGCTTATCTTTGGTGGGTCTCTTCCTCTGGCTAGTTGATTGAGAGTCACTCTGCCAATCTTGTCTTGAGTTCTTTTGTGGAGGTGCTGTTAAAACGTAATCACACAACCCAGGCAAGAAATCCACACCCTCCAAAATCTCACCCAACCACAATCCCACTACCAGCTGCAAATGAGCCAGTATTAATATTCTTGTAGAGATATTAAGACTCTTATTTCATAGGGGAAACAGATAAGAGTTGTTTTAAATGAAGGAAGGGTGATTTTTGAGAGGGAAGGTGATAGAGTATTAATATTAGCAATCGGGGTCAAGGCTATGCAAGACAGCAATTAACATTTACATTGTATGTTTGAAAGGGAGGAGAGGATTGCAGTATGGAGTGAGAAAGTGGAAGTGTATAGTATTAGGTTTATATAGTAGTTATATGCTGTATGTTTAGTGTGGAAGGGAGGATACACACTGCAGGCATCCAAGCAGACAGACAACCAAAAATTGAATCAGAGGGATATGGGGGTTAGAAGGTAGGAAACAGATTAGAGAAAGAGTTTTTCAAGAATAAAAATACAGAATTTAAAATAGCCAGAAAGAGAGAGAGAGGAAAGAGAGAGAGAAAGTAGAGAAGGGGAACATAGGAAAGAGAAGGAAAGAAGAAGGGGAGGGAGAAGAAGAAGGGCAATAAATTAAAATTAAAATTTTTAAAATTAAAAGATTAAAAAGTGATATAAAATAGAGAGATAGAAAGAAATAGAGAATATATATAGAGCGAGAGGAATAAGAGATGGGAAAGGGAAGAAAAAATAAATGAATGGAGAGGGAGAGGAGGGCAAAATAAAGAAAAAAATTAATAAAATGAAAAGTACTTAGAAGGAAAGAAGGAAATAAGAAGAAGAGGGAGGGAGGAAGATGATAAGGGGGAGTGAAGGAAATAAAAATAAAGGAAGAGGAGAGAGTAAAGAGGGAGAAAAATTGAAATTAAAAAATTAACAAGAGATAGGATGAAGGAGAGAAATGCAAGAGAGAGAGAAAGGAGAGAAGGGAGGGGAGGAAAGAGAAAAAGGATAAGAAGGGGAGGGAGAAGAGGGATGGGAATAGATTAAGATTAAAATTGAAAAATTAAAATATTAAAAAATAAAGTTGAATAGACAGACAGAAAGAAAAAGAATAAAGAGAGAGAGAGAAGGAAAATAAGGGAAAGGGAAGAGGAAAAAAAACGAATGGAGAGGGAAGGGGGACAAAATAAAGAAAGAAATTTAATAAAATTAAAAGTACTTAGCATGAAAGAAGGAAAGAGAAGGGAAAGGGAGGGAGGACTAGGATAAGGGGGAGGGAAGGAAATAAGACAGGAAGAGGAAAGAAAGGGAAAAAAATAAAATTAAAAAATTAACAAGAAATAGGATGAAAGAGAGACATGCTAAAGAGAGAGAAAGGAGGGAAGAGGAGGGGAAAGAAGAAGAGAGAATAAGAAAGAAAGGGAGGGCCAGTAAGAGAGAGTGAGAAATAAAAGAATGAAAGGATTTTAATTCAACTTTTAGGCACAATCTCTAGTTTTCTTTTTTGTTGTTGTTTTTTTCCTTCCTTCCTGGGTCCGCCCCTAGTGAAAATTCCTTAGGTTTTAAATCTTTTCTGGTTGGTTGGTTGGCTGTGGGCAGATCCTGCTTGATTCTGGGTTTGCAAGTCTTTTATTCATGGGCCTGCCGCTGCTCAGCTGTGAGCTGGGTTTAGTTGTCCCTTCCTGTGGCACCCTCAGCCTTCCTCAGGCTTGTCCAGCTATGGCTTCCACCCTTGGGGCAGCTTGTACCTGCCAGCAATCCCTGCCCTGCCTCTAGTCATGTCTCTATTCCCGAGCTACAGCTTCTGCTCGCTTCCCTGCCTATATGCCTGCGCACCCTACCTCTCTCTCTGCCCCAGGACAGTCCCTTTGTTCTGCAGGACTCTGGCACGATCAGTCAAAGCGCTGGGCCCAGCAGCGCTCTCCTGCCCAGGAGTTCTCCCCGAGTCTGGAGTTTCACAGCAGCTCTCCCACGGGGGCCCATCTTCTTGCCCCCAAACTGTCCCTTTGTTCTGTGGGGCCATAGCACGAGTGCCACCCGGGCCCTGAATGCCGAGCTTTCGATCGGGGGTTACAGCGGAGGAGGTTTCCCCCTATACTTAGATCACACAGTTTCTCCCAGTCCTGGTTATTCACTGTTCTCCCATGCCTCTGGCTTTTTCAGCCAAATCCTCTCCCTAACTCCCTATGAGACTTCACTGGTCGGTGCGCCCCTAGCAGGGGGAGCCTCCAAGCACCTCCCAGCTAACGAGCCCTCAGGCGTGGTATGGCAGATGCACTGGTCCCAGAGTGACTCCGACTGTTGTGTGAGGTAGACCCCTCTGCCCCCCTCCACGCTGCTCCCATGCTTTCCTCCCTGTTCAAGCTATCTGAAATCCACTCACTCAGTCACTCCTCTCCACGTTTGCTCCTGAAGTCCCTCCGTAACAAGAGAAAGCAGAGAACACTGCCCCTACTCCGCTGCCATCTTCCTACCCTCCTGTTTCCAGAAACTTTTTGATTTCTTCCTTGATGTCATTGTTAACCCATTCATTATTTAATAGCATGTTATTCATTCTCCATGAATTTCAATGTTTTTGAGTTTTTTCCTTGAGGTTGATTTCCAGTTTTAAGCCATTGTGATCTGAGAAGATGCTTGATATAATTTCAATTTTCTTGAATTTGTTGAGGCTTGTTTTGTGTCCTACCATGTGGTATATCTTTGAAAATGTTCCATGTGCACTTGAAAGGAATGTATATTTTGCTTCTTTGGGTGAAAAGTTTGATATATATCAACTAGCTCCATTTGATCTAGAATGTTGTTCATTGCTTTAATATCTTTGGTGTTTCTTTGCTTTGAAGAGCTGTCCATTGTTGACAATGGGGTGTTAAAGTCCCCTACTATGAGCGTGTTCCTGTCTATATATTTCCTGAAGTCTTTCAAAACTTTCCTTACTTATTTGGGTGCTCCTATGTTGGGTGCATATACAAGGGTTATATCTTCTTGATGGACTTTTCTGTTAAGTACTATGAAATGTCCTTCTTATGGCCTCTGTTGTGAAATCTGTTTTGTCTGATATAAGTATTGCTACCCCAGCTTTTTTTTTTTTATGTCCATTTGCTTGAAATAATTTTTTCCATCCCTCCACTTTCAGTCTGTGTAGATCATTTGTTCTAAGGTGGGTCTCTTGTAGATGGCATATATGTGGATCATGCTTTCTAATCCATTCAGCTACCTATGTCTTTTGATTGGTGCATTTAATCCATTTATATTTAAGGTTATTATCGATAGGTACTTATTCATTGTCATTTTCCCCTTTTGTACTTGTGTTCCTCTCTGTCTCTCTCTGTTTCTTCATCTTCTTAAAGCAGACCCTTTAGCATCTCTTGTAATACTGGTCTGGTGGAGATGTATTCCCTTAGCCTTCTTTTGCCTGGGAAATTCCTTCTTTCACCTTCCTTTTTGAATGAGAGCCTTGCTGGGTAGAGTATTCTTGGTTGTAGGCCTTTGTTTTTCATTGCTTGGAATATTTTTTGCCATTCCCTTCTGGCTTGTAGTGTTTCTGCTGAGAAATCTGATGATAGCCTTATTGGAACTCCCTTGTATGTTATTAGCTGTTTCTCCCTTGCTACTTTTAGGATTCTCTCTTTGTCTTTGAATGTTGGCATTTTAATTATGATGTGTCTTGAAGTGGGCCTTTTGGGGTTCATCTTCATTGGGACCCTCTGTACTTCTGGACTTGCATGACTTTCTCTCATCAAGTTAGGGGAGTTTTCTGTCATTAGTTTTTCAAAGAGGTTTTCTATCCCTTGCTCCTCTTCTTCTCCTTCTGGAATTCCCAAGATATAGATATTATTATGTTTAATGTTGTCCTCTTCATTCTTTTTCAGTGTTTTTTAAATTTGTTGCACTGTCTGGGAATTTTTTTCTATGTTGTCCTCCAGCTCACTGATCTGATATTCTGCTTCCTCTAGCCTGCTTTTGATTGATTCAACTGTGTTCTTCAATTCAGAAATTGTATTCTTCATTTCCTTCTGGTTCTTGTTGATAGCTTCTATGTTCTTTTTTCATGCTGTGTAATTCTCAGTATGTTCCTTGTAGTCTCCCTGGAGTTCTTTGTAGTTTTCTTGGAGCTCGCTGATCTCATTGAGCTTCCCTATAATCCATCTTTTGAATTCCATATCTGATAGTTTGCTTCCCTCTATTTCATTTAGCACTCTTTCTGGATATTCTTCATTTCCTTTCGATGGTTGGTTGCTTCTCTGTCTCCCCATTTTTGTGACTCTTCTTGTTTGTTGCTGCTTCTTAGATTGATCTGCACTTCTTGAATCTGACTCTGGTGGCATGAGATCGTCTACCAGTCTGGGCATAGGCAGCCTATTGGAGACTACCAAAGATTAAAACTACATTTTTTTTTTATGTCACTGTTGTGGAATGCAGAAGACTGAAATCAAGTTGTTTGTATGTTCACACTGCTACAGATGTCTCTAGAGGAGACTGCTTGCTTGCCTATTCCAACTTCCAGAGTCTCCTGTCACTCCTTGGCTTGTACCAGCATAACTTGAGTCTCTCCCTCTGTTTGCAAATTATTTCTTGCTTGTGTCTCTGTCCTTTCTCTTGCAAGGGCACCTGTTATTGGATTTAGGAACCATCCAAAATCCTGGATGATCTCATCCTGAGTTCCCTACCTTAATTACATCTGTGAAGATCTTGTTTCCAAGTAAGTTCCCATTAACAGGTACTGGTGTATGGGGGGTGGTAAGGGGGCTTAGATCTTGGGCATACCTTGTCAGGGATACTAGTCAACCCATTACCATGCACAGAATAATTATCATAGTCTGATTGCTTGTTAAAGTGTATTCCAATTTAAAATATATTCATGTTTCCCTCTTAGAGAGGAATTTGTCCCTAGTTCACTTCATCTTTGCATCAATACAAGAGTGGGATTCAAAGACATATAGGTATGGAGTACCAGATCATGACACACTTTTTTAAAAAGCAGACATACTAAGTAAACAAAAAATATGAAGTCTAGTATCAGGGTTACTTGAAAACACTGGTACCAAACAGTTTATATATTTTATAATAGACAAACTTCTAGAATTTTTCCTACCATTGGATGCTAAAAAATAAAATTAGTTAAAGAAAAATTTATATAGAATAAAAAAATACCAATTTCTGGGTGGAAAAGACTGCTAGTATATTTTGCCATTTGCCTCCATTGTATAAACCCTCAACAGTGCTCCCTTCATAAATATATTGAAAATTTGGACAAATTGTATCAAATCTGCAATTAAATAAAAATCCAAATACTATAAAATGTTACACAGAATAGTCTGAATCCTATGCTACAGTAATTTTGCAAAGGCTTACATGCACCATAAATATTTATGTCAATAGAGCAAAAGGATTAATAAAATCATATTTAAAAACCTAAATTCATGAATAAATTTAAAATTGTATTATTACTTGCAAAACTTTAAGTATGAATTCAGTTGACTATCAGGACCTTATTTATCAATAATAGAAATATATGCATTATCCAGAACAGATATTCCCATATTTTTGAGAAACAAAATATTGAATTAATTCTTTTGTCTCTAAAGTAATCATTTATTTTAGTTATAAAGTTCAATGCACATGCTTAAAATTTGTTTTAACTGTTTATTTTAAAATATACCTATTTGATCTAAAAATTAGATAGGCAATTGTTATATTTGATTCTCTCTTTTTTTGCCATTTATTTTATTGTCAAACAATATTTATGAGATTTGTACAGAAAGTATTCAGCCATGTGATATAAAAAATAGAGACATTTATTAAAGGAGATACAAGATATAAGAAACATTGTGCATGGGACAATGACATCTCAGTCCCCTTCAGAGTAGGCATCTTGGGACCTCACACAGTTCTTCCAGTTGCCATCAGCTGCCTCATCGTACTTTCCTGAATCTCATCGATGGTTTGAAATTTCTTCCTTTTCAAAGTTGATTTTAGTTTTGGGAAAAGCCAGAAGTCACAAGGCTGAATCACTGGGGTGATTTGATGTTTCACCAAAAACTTGCCATGAGACTTGATGCATGAGTGGATAGTTGTGATAAAGCTGTCAATCACCAGTTGCCCATAGTTGTAGCCTTGTGGATCATCCAAATAGTTTGCATGGAGGAATGTTCAAGCTTAATGCAAAATTTGATGGAGATGCATTGCTCTACTCACTCAGTTATTTTGAATGCAACAGCCACACAGTACACAATGGCATCTACCATCCCCACTGACTAGGACAGTGCAGTCATCATTGTTCACACATGCACATTCCAGTTCACTGTCCTTGACTTCCAGGTTACACAGACATCACATTTTATTAACAATGGCTAGACTTTTTCTGGACGGACCTCATTCTATATTCAAAGAAACAATCAAAATTAAATACTGTTTCTTTTATTAATTATTATCCCTTTTAAATTATAGTTAAGGAAGGGCTACTGTTCAAGTGTGAAAACTAAAAAAAAAAAAAAAATTATATATAAAAGCAGCTTGAACAAGATGACAGCAGTTTCCTGCAAATGGTGTCTCAAATTAGTACTTTAGGCTTTTGTGCTGATATTGGATTTAGGTTTTAGACAAAGGATTTCTATATGACCTTTTGCTTTCCTTTTCCATACCCTAGAATTAAATTGTCCTATAAGTGAACATTTACAGCAAGTATTCTGTGGGTGGAAGGTGGGATGAGAAGGCACATCCCTATGATTTCTTACTGCTAAGGCAATTTTATGTGATTCCTAGCTAGTGTTTAGTAAAGGATTTTGCTATCTAAAACGTATCTTAATTTAATTAGCATAAAACAAAGTATGTATTTTTGTTTCACTAAACATGGAAATGCTCAGGTCATTTGAAAACTCATATGGTATTAATATTTTATTATTAATGCCAAAGAAACATCCCTTATCTCTATGCTAACATGAATTTGATTCTTCTACAGAAACTGAGGCCTGTTGGCAGGCAGAACTCAGTTTCTAGACCACAGTAGTTCTTTCATCAGTTCCTCCCATTGACTACAATGAAGCACAAAGAATGTAGATAAGTAAGCCCACACCATGGTCTATATTGTAGAAATCTGCTGAGCAAAACACTTGGAGACACTGTGTTCGAATTTACTGGAGATTTAATTTTCTGATGGCCAGGACACCTAGTGTATAACTTAATGTTTTTATTAATTGTTATATTCTTATGTGTTGCCACTCAGGGAATTTTATGTATCAAGATATAGATGCCATCCTTAAAAATGAAATAGGCAGCTGTTTACCAGCATGATGGGTTTATTTGGCAATAGCAGAGAATTAAGTTGTGGACCAGCAAGCTATGGCAAATCCAGAGAACAGAAGAAAGGTGCTTTCTTTTATAAAGGAAAGGAAGGAGTCGCAAGGTGTGGTTTTGAGGAGAGCAAGAGTTCAGGTTCTCTTGACGAGGTTGTTGCTGAGAAAGAAGACAATCTCCTTCCTCCTGTCAGGGTGGTAAAGAAAGCGTCTTCCTGTTTTCAGTCTGTGACCAGTAATGAGTGCTAGTGCGTGAAAGGTCCCCTTCAAAGCTTACGTACTCCTTTTTTTAATGAGATTTCTTTATTCCCACTGGTAACACTCATTATGAACATGTGTTCTTGGAATTAAAATTTTGTGTTCACATTTTTGTTAACTATTGTAATATATAAACAGGTACTTCATTTTTATGTTAGAAACTTTGACAAGTATTTTAGTTTATTCATGTTTTTAATTAATCTATCTCAAAAACCTTGCCCAAAAGAGATAATAGCTTCAAATAAGTAACAGTTATTCATAAAAACAGTGAAAAAAATTTTATAACTTTTTGAAGGAAAATAAAGAAATGATACGTTGTGATTTACACTAAATTAAAATTACTTGAACTATTTCCTATGAAAATATCTCATGCCAAATGCTTTTCTTAAGCTTTAATTTACAATATTATTTTGATGTGTATCTATCAATCGTAGTTAAACTATAACAATAAGAATCCTTCTCTATTTTGGTGATATTGTGATTATAATGGAAAAAATATATTTGTTTTTTGTCCATTTTTCTGACACAGAGCTCGTAAAACCCTTGGAATTTTCCAAGTGATGAGAGATAAAAGTGTCATTTGTTTTGTTAATCAAGTAACTTTTGGAAAGCCCTATGGGTGGGGGCTGGTTGTCAGGGGAACAAACCCTATAATTAGAGATTTAGAACTTTCAGTTTCACCCATAACCTTAACAGAGGAGATAGGGGCTGGAGGTGAATAAATCGCCAGTAGCCAATGATTTAATCAATCATGCCTATGTAATGAAATCTCCATGAAAATCAAAAAGGACAGAGTTCATAAACTTTCCATTGGTGAACACATAGAAGCCCTTTCCCCCTAGATTGGTCTAAGTATATTTTTCAACTGGCTGCTCCCAATTTATATCCTTTTATAATGAATTAGGAATCTAGTAAGTAAAATATTTTTCTGAGTTCTTTGACCCACTTTAGCAAATTAATCAAGTCCAAGAAGGAAGTCCTAGGAACCTCTGATTTATAGCCAGTTTGTCAGAAGTCCAGGTAATCACCTGGACTTACTAATGGTTTCCTGAAATGTAGGGGGTTATTGTAGCCCTCAATTTATAGGTGGTAGGTCAGAAGCAGAGTAGCAGTGAGACTGCAGTATTGAAAAACTGAACCCCTAACATGTGGAATTTGATATGATCACAGGGTAGATGGTGTCAGATTGAGTTAAATTGTAGGAGACTCACTGGTGTAAGTGCACTATTTATTGGTGTGGAGGAAACCCATACAAACATTGACATTGGTGAATAAAATCTAAAATAATTATATATACGAAGTCTGTCTAGAAAATGCCCAGCCATTGTTAATATAATGAGAACAGTTTGTGTGACATCAATGTAACCTGGCAGCCAAGGAGAGTGGGTTGGAATGCACATGCATAAACAATGACAACTTCTCTGTACTAGTCAATGGGGGCAATAGATGCCACTGAGTGAGCACGTGTACTGTGTGGCCATTGCATTCAAAATGATTAAGTGAGTAGAGCAGTGAATCTGTATTAAATTTGAGTTAAGCATGAACATTCTTCTGAGAAAATATTTGGATGATTCAGAAGGTTGTCAGGGACAATTCAATGAGTGCAGTGTAAGTAAAAGTATGGCACAAACACTTCAAAGATGGTCGAGAATCTGTTGAAAGTGATCCATGTTCTGGAAGGCCCGCAACAAGCAGAACACATGAGAATGTTGAATCTGTACAGGCTGCAATCAGCAAAGATCAGTGACTGACAGTGTGAGAACTAGAAGCTGATCTGGGGATTTGACAAACTACTGTATCCAAGGTTTTGATTTAGGGTCTTGGCTTGAAAAAAAATCGTGACAAAATTCATTCTACACTTCTGCCACCAGAGGAGACGGACCATTGTGCTGCAGTTGCTATTGACAATTCATACTGCTACCAATGAACCAGATTTCCTCAGGAAATTCATAAATTTGAAGGGGACTGAGGTGTTATTGTCCTGTGTACAATGTTTCTCATATCTTGCATCTTCAATAAATATCTATTTTTCATATTACATGGCTGGATAATTTCCGGACACATATATATTTATACTCCAGAAGTATTATGCTTTAGTTTCACCTCTTTGCTGTCCTGTTTTCTTATAAATTATATTAATTATTTACCAACCTAAGTTGTAAATATTATCTATTCTTAGCTTTGCTATCTTTTATGAGAAGTGATTCATAATATAGAACCTGAACAACAAAGTGTTTTGTATTGCTTCCATTTAATTAAAGTTGATTCTCTCCTTTAAGAGAGATTCACATTTTGGATTTTATGTTTTCTTTATTTAAAAGGGGCTTAGATATTTGTTCCTCCAAATTCCCCATAGGAAAGGCATATATTTTCTTAATTTTAAAGCCCTTGCTAGATGCCTGACCTTGGGCAAAATCCTTTACCTATTTGTATCTTGTTTTCAATAACTATGAACTGAGGATGATAGGTGTGGTATATTCTTCATAGGACTGTTATGTGGATTAAATAAAATAATCCTCAAAAAATGCTTAGCATATTTTCTGGAATATAATAAGCAGTAAATATTAGTAACTATTATTATTTTCATTTACTACATCATATAATGGAATTTTTCTTATGGTCCTCAAGAGATTTTCTACTGATATTAGAATTAAGCATAGATATTTATATCCAGAGAGCTATAAGTCTCTTATTTTACAGTCTGTGGATTACATAAAATGATTAGTTCTACTGGCTGCTAGAAATCTTAGTCAGGTTTAAGATCTTGTCATGAGCATATTTGTATTATTCAAGATAGAATAATTTACTTAGCCATAACAAACAATTCCAAAATTTAGTGGTTTAACATAGACAGAAAAAATAACTTGACTTTTACACCCCAAAAGTCAACTATAGATTGAAAAATCCCCTTTAGGGAAGATGGGACTCGTGTATGGGGCCCAATATTCTGTGTGGCAGCACAGAACTGACTGTTGGTAAATAATAATGTTCACCACAATGCTGAAATTTTCATATTTCTTGTTTTATTTTATATTGATATTTGTACACTTGTTTCTTTTTCTTAATCATCAAATGATTGATAATATCTTGTTTTGTATATGACTTACAAGTCATCCTAAATCTACTTAGAATAAGGTGGATGGAGTAAAGTTAAAATGTCTTTATAAAGAAATACATTGGTAGTTTCACCACTACATCCACAATCCCGGCACCCTGACTGAAGAAATATGTTAAATTTATTAAATAAATATTAAATCAACTCTAGATCCATGTATGTAACTATAATTCTACTGGAATAATCATGGAATAAGATTTGAATTGGTTTTACTATATATTTTATATTTTTATTCTTGATATTGCCTCCTTGTGACCAACTGTATTATGAAACTGCCAATGTTTAAAAGTTGTGTTCATTGTTATGGATTTGTCTTTTAAAATAATCCCTTTGACCTACACAAGCATTAACTAAAGCCTTGATCATTTTAATGTACTGAGTGAATTACTCTCAAATTATAAAAAGGGAAGAAATAAACCATAGTATTAAGAAATAAAGAAGAATGATTAAATCTCTAATACATAACATATTGTACCTCCTTACTGATTATATTATTTTGAACTAGAGAGAACCTATACCATGAATACAAATCACTAATGGTGATTCAGAGTCGTTTGGGTTGTAAGTCTGATTAATTTACTGATTGAAACAAAAATTAGGTATTGTAGCTAATGTCAGTTGAAACTACTCTAAACTCTAGTGAAAACTGATATCTACGTTTGTGCTATGACCAGGGAGATATATATTAACTATTAGGACTAAACATTTCTAGTGTCTAAAGAAATTAAAGCAGAAATCGGTTAGGTTATGTTGTAAAGTATATATTTGAATAGTTAAACATAGGTTTAATTGCAAATACATAGAGAATGCAAATATATCTTAGGATATAACATTTTCTTTCTTTAAGCTTCCCTGTTGCAGATGTAATGCTTGTCAAAGAGTAGATCTAAGCTGATTGCAAGAAAATGTTAAATGAAATCACACTCACCATGTCAAGCCCCATAGCACAAGTTACATATCATAAATCACACACTCCGTCAAGCAGCTACAGGAAGGACAAGGAGTAGCTAGACAAAATGATGGATTTGATCTTCTCTGCCTTTGATTTATTAATAACTAGGTGGAATATGGAATGGCTTGAAAGACTCACTTCAAGGTTGGGAACTCACTTGCAGAGACCTTTGTTTCCTTTTTCAAATTAGTGTCAATAATATTTGACATTCCCATCAGAAAAAGGTTGAGCTATTTTTTGATTTCTTATGCCAGATATTAATAATCACCCTTTTATCTAGAAAAATATCACTTTTTATTTTTCTGCAAATTGACATTGTCAGTGTTACTTTATTTCTGTTAATTTCTAAGATTGCCTTATATTTTCAACAAAGCATTCACAAATTGTTGTGATAGATTTTTCTTTATTCAAATCTTATAAATCTCAATTGAATTTTCAAAGGGATCCTGTAAGTCATTCTGTCAGGTTTCTTTAAAAACAGTAGCACCAGAGCATAGATTAAACTGATTTTTGTTTATAGTTTTTTACTATATTATAACTATTTAATAGTCTTAGACAATTTTCAGAATATCTATATTTTACTTGATTTATTCGTTTATTCATCAAATAAATATTTAGAATCTACTATGTGCTAAGAACTGGGCTAGACAATGGTAACATGGAATGGGGAGCAAAGTCACATTCACCCTGTTTTCTTGGAGTTTATAATCTCGCTAAAGGCTGTGAAGGAAACTTAATGGAGTATTAGAGTATTAGAAAGTAAAGTAAAGGGTTTACTTGATTTTATATAGGCTGGTCTTAGGAAAGACATCTTCAGGAGGTGATACTTGGGCGTCAATTAGACACATAGTAGGAGGAGTTAACTTGGCAGTTGAGGGGATAAGGTGTCTTTGGGGAAGGTAGGACACATTATGCAAGGTTTTTGGAGCTGGGAAAGGGCATAGTGCATTCTCAAAGCAAAAGGAAGGTATGCATGGCTAGACTGATGAGAACCAGAAGGGACTAGCAGGAGAGGTTACATTTCCATCCAGGAATTTGGAGTTTTTCTTAAGAAAATAAAATCAGAAAAACAAACAAACAAAAATCCTTAAAATAATATTGAAAGGATTTATGGAGGAAGCTGATATAAGACTTAGGCTTTGAAATGGTCTTGATTTCTGCAGTGTTTCATGTTTTGGGGGGATGTTGAAAGAAGATGTGAAGAAACTAGTTAGGAGTTTGCTACTGGGATTCAGGTGAGATAATAGTAATTTATATCAGATTAATACTGATCCTGTTTTCAAATAAAATATTAATATCTTATTCAAATGGACTTTTGCATTAATTTTAATTTTGAAAATAACATTGAGTTTCCGGCCAAGATAAAGGCGTAGACAGACATGCCGCATCTCCCTCCACAACTAAGAAGAAATACAAATACCTCAAAACTAGAAACAACCAGAAGTTCCAGAAAACAAAACTGCATGGAAGTCCAGTGAACAAAGATATAAAGAAGAAATATTCATTCAGACAGGTAGGAGGCATGGAGAGGACATGGTGTGGTAGTGGCAGCAGCAGCAGCATTGGCAGCAGCAGGCCATCAGAAAGTGCAGCCACACCTTTTGGAAAGTCAGGAGGGACACCTGGGGAGCATTCCCAGCTCCTCACCTGACCTCGCAGCTCACAGTCCCAGCACCGGGGAACATCAAGCCTCATTGCTTCTGACTGTGCAGACCAGTGGGGGTTGGGGTGGAAGCAGAAACTGCTGGTCTCTCAGCAGAGTCCGCTTGTTTAAAGGGCCCCCATAGTCCTAGAATGCTCGCAGACCCACCCACTCTGGGAACAACGTCCAGGGCAACAGCTAGAGAGGCGCCAGTCCCATACAGAAGTAGAAGTGCCTGGAAAAGCGGCAAGTGGTGGGCATGTGGCATTGTTCCCTCTCAGACCCCTCCCATGCATACAGCACCACAACATGGTGAAACAGGTCGTCCTGTACTGACGAATCCCCAAGGCTCCGCCCCTTACAACATAGTAGGAGCGACAGCTCTACCTGGGATGCGGAGGCAAACAAACACAGGAGCATGTCAGAATGAGGAGACAGAGAAGTATGGCCCAATAGGGGGAATGGATCAACTTTCCAGTGGGAGAACTAAACGATGAGGAGATAGCCAACCTAATAGATGAGGAGATAGACAACCTAACAGACGCAGAATTCAAAACACTGGTGATAAAGATGCTCACAAGCTTGACAGATATGCTTGAGTATGGCAAACACATAAGGGAAGAAGTGAAGGCTATGCTAAGTGAAACAAAAGAAAATCCACACAAAACCAATGGTGAAGGGAAGAAAACTGGGGTTCAAATCAATGATTTGGAACATAAGAAAGAAAAAAAACAGTCAACCAGTGCAGAACGAGGAAGTAAGAATTTTCAAAAATGAGAAAAAGTGCCCAAATTTTGCGAAGGAGATGGACATAGAGGTCCAGGAAGCACAGAGGGTTCCGGTCAAGCTGGACCCAGAGGGGACACACCAGGGCACATCATGATTGAGATGCCAAAGGTGAAAGATAAAGAGAGAGTCCTGGGGGAAGCAAGAGAGAGGTGGAGAGTTGCCTACAGGGGGGTGCCTATAGGACTATTGGCTGATTTCTCAGAGGACACTTTGTAGGCAGGAAGGGACTGGTAAGCAGTAATCAATATGATGAAAGGCAACCTGCACCCAGGATTACTCTATCCAGTAAGGCTATAATTTGGAATGGAAGGGCAGATGAAGTGCTTCCCAGACAAGGTGAAGCTAAAGGAGGTCACCGTCACCAAGCCATTATTATATGAAATGTCAAAGGGACTTACTTAAGAAAAAGAAGATCAAAACAATGAACACTAAAATGACAACTAACTCTCAACTGTCAACAACTGAATCTAAAAAATAAAAGCAAAATCCAACTTAGCAAACCAGAATAGGAACAGAATCATAGTTATGGGGATTATTTGGAGGGTAATCAGCTGGGAGGGGAGAGGGGGAGAAATGGGGATATGGTGCAGGTATTAAGAAGCATAATCGGTTAGTACAAAATAGGGGGAAGTTAAGAATAATATAGGAAAGTTGAAGCCAAAGAACTTATATGCACAACCCATGGACATGAACTAAGGGGAGTGGGATTGCTGGAGGGAAGGGGGAAAAAAATGAAACAACTGTAGCAACATAATCAATAAAATATACTTAAAAAAAAAAGAAAATAAGATTAGGATTTTACCTGAATACTTATTTTTGGCATCCTCTTAAATTTTGTGCCCAAGGTAAGTACTTCACTTACCTCATAAAAGTCCCAGATTTGTGGGGTTTTTAGGGCGGGTTTCAGACCAAGAACATACTCTCTAGGTTCTACTTCTCACCATTTGTTCCTTCTAGTAAACTTCTGAATGTATATTATTTTGAGGCTCTAGTTTGCATCTCAGTTTGCAATCCATTTTTCACACATAAGAACTTTGTATTTCTACTTTATCATATAAGATCATAAGGAAAATTATTTTTTCCCAGAGGCATAATGTCAAGATACTTATAGCTCCATTTCTTGCTTTAACATGGCCAAAAGTAGTGCTGCAATTTGTAAAGTTATTTCGGACTCTATAACATAATATATTTTGAATATCCCTTTTATTTTACATACATTATTGTTAACAAAGTAGCCAATTTATACTATCAATTTATTTATTGATCCACTACTGTACAGTTTATGTTCTAGGCTTATTTCCCTCTAATTATAATTTATATATTAAAGTGTGCACTGTTTTACTGGCAATTATGTCTCAGTGTCATTTTAAAAACATGAATATATTTCTGAACAAATTTGGCATTAGGGCCAGAAAATGTTCATATTTTTAAAATGATAACAGTATATTTTTTAAAACACCAAAGTTGAAGAATGAAGTCTGAACATTATTTTTTAAAGTGACAAAAAACACAGGTATACCTGAGATTACCAAAACTTCAAAAATGTGAAAATTCTGGAGTTGTCTCAAAAATGAATAGGAGTTGTCAAGCAAGGGAAGACCGTTACACACAACTTAAAATATTTGAAACAGGACTCAGAAAACTAAACTAATATTTAAAATATTTAAATCAATATTTTATTATAATTTACTATCATTATTTCAATATTTAATATTTCAAATAATATTGAAATAATATCTTAAAGTATTTAAAAGACATACAATTTTTATATAGCTATAATGTAAGTGCTTATGGGAGGCATTCAGAGATAAAGCCAAAACCAGAATATAGATATATATGAAGCTTACAATAAATTAACAAGGAACACAGAAATTTTATATATTTTAATGATAAAATTTTTATCATTAGTTATATACAATATTCAATAATGTAATTTTACAATGATCATGGAGATTTACTTTTAAATGTTTCAATGTTTTTATTTTATTTCCAGTTTTTTAAATATAAAATTTTAATAAATTTCTTCAATTCCCTGTTTTGACAGTATTATTTTCAGAATTGGTGTCTTAATAAGTGAAGATATTGGTGAACTTGGAGCAAAGGTGTATTTTATCAACCATCATCCAAATGGATCAACTTTTTCTTGTCATCACTGAGATCTCTTTCGAGTTAAGTTCGATCTATATTGGGGCACAACTACCAGGGCATTTCTTCTTCGGGGATTTTCATCCACTAAACATATACAAAATTAGGCTTTATGGGGGGGATTTGAAAATATTTGGTGCTGATTCTTTACCAGTTTTTAAAATTCATACTCACTTCATTTGTTCTCGCAATTGTGCTTTGCTGATATAATAGATAATTGTTCAAAAAATTTGAGACAGGAAAAGAAACTTTTATCTTGAAATGTAGTAACTGATTTTTTCAATTTTATTTTATATTGGTCTTGGGTGTACAGTGGTTAGACAATCATATACATTACATAGTGTTCCCCTTGATGTTTTATTTTAATAGCTCATTTATTCTAAACCTGTAGACATTAGCACAGCTGTCATAAATTCAGTTTTACAAGTAAACCTACTGAGTGAAGATGAAGGTAGAAACTAAGACAGTGGAAAAAGATGCAGAAAAGAGGGACTAGCTACAAGAATTCTTAATTAACTGGGATTGATGAATTTCATAAGCAAATGAAGAAAGAAAAGGCAAGGTTTTAAGTGACTACTGTATGTCTTGCACGCACTCATCTGAGAAGGTAATATTGAAAGAAAAGTTAGTTCAGGAGAAAAGACAGATATCTACAGGGCCTTTTGACAGTTCATTTTCAGCACAAGTTCTTAGTAGACAGATGGGACTGAAAAAATCTTAAGTAAGTTATAGTAGAAAAAGTATTGAGAACTATAGAAAATCAGTGGGAGCAAGATGAGAAGAGGAACAAAGTTGGAACATGTTAACAATGGTATTTGATGACTGAATCAAACAGATATGTGTTTATATACCAGGGAAGAGCCCCCCGCCCCAAACAGAAATTATCTTCTGTCGGGCAGGCCCCTTGTAGTCCAGGCACCCCCCACTAGGTGAGTGTTCTTGGAGCCCATCTGTATCAGTGTACCAGCTGACATTCTTGTGAGAGGCTGCATTGGGCTTTAGTGAATTCTTTTAAAGACTCTTCCAACACATTTGCTCATTTCATGATGGGTGATGTAAGAACACACCTGTCCACACTGCGGTAGAGTTCAGCAGTTTTTAACCAAAAATGGTATGGCTCCCATACCCCACCCTCCTGGCTTTTTTGTTGTTGTTTCCCCTGGATGAAAAAAAAATCGTCAAAGGAAAACATTTTGCCATTCTGGCAGAGGTGAAACAAAAAACAGAAGAAGCACTAAAAGGCATCAAAATTGATGACTTCAAAAACTTTTTGAGCAGTGGAAAAAAACATCTCAATGTAGTATTGCATTAAATGGAGAGTACTTTGAAAGTGACTGAAGTTTAACCATGTAAGAATAAATACACAATTTTTATGAATAAGTTCCATTATCTGTGTCCCCCTCATTCATATATATATATATATGTGTGTGTGTGTGTGTATGTATATATACACATATATATGTTATATGTATTAAGTATGTTAAATATACATAATATGTTCCTCAAAGACTTATATGATAATCATAATTCTCACTACAGTACAGAAACATCTGGCAAACAACCCAGAGGTTTTATTTATCAAAGTAAAATGGATAAATTATTTGTTTTTATTCATATCAAGAAGGTAAAGAGAATGGACTATAGCTGTACAAAACCATATTAAAATAATTCACAAAACATTAGTTTTATTACATTGAGAAAAATTAGCCATATGGAAAAAATACTATACAATATATTACACTCAAAATCAGGCAAAACAAATTGATATTAGAAGTCATGATAGTTACTATCCAGAGGCAATGACCAGGAGGAGGAAATCTGAGGTGCTGGTAATGCTCTATTTATTGATCTGTGTACTGAGTATGTGAGGATGTTCTTTTTGGGAAATTCCCGGAGCTATACTCATAATTCCTGGCCCTTTTGGGCTCTATATGCTGCTCCAATAATAAAGTGTGTTACAAAAAAAAAAAAAAAAAAAGGAAAGGGTAAAATATAAAAAGGAGAAAAGAAAGCAGAGATGGAATAAAAGAGAACATGCCATGATTCCAAATGGAAGAAAGCATTCTGGGAAGGACTTGGCTGATAGTGTGAGGCTGTGAAATCCATGAATACAGGTATAACTTTAAGTATATCTATTGGGTGCCAGAAAAAAAGCTATTCATAAAGCAGTGGTCTTTGTGGGAGGTCTTAGAGAAAATTCTGTGAGTAGTTGTACCAATGGTGCAGCATCCTCCCTGATATCCCTTAAATCAAGGGGCTTCCAAGTCTTTGAATTAACATAGACCTGAGACCTGGAGTGTATCTCTCCACTGTGGTAACTTGAATCAGGTTTTTGAATACCAGATATGGAGACATCCTTATTATATACATTAAACAATATTCTAACAGACTCTTTATCTAGTTTGTTCTTAGACATGTCATGATCAACTAGCCATTGTCAACAATTTTTGTGGGACAAGATATTCTTTTAAATTATTATTTTTTAATTGTGACATAATTGACATATAACCAAGGCACTCCGATTGTTTGTATAATCATTGACAGTAACTATGCTCTCCTTTTCTTTGGTGATTAGGAACTATTACTTGGCATCTCTGACATCACATCATCCTTAATGAAATCTGTGAATGTGTCTCATTGGTGGCATCCTCTTTAAGACATAACTAGCCTATGATGGAAAGCAGCCAATGAGATTGTTTTCAAAGGAGAATATCTCTTCACAAATACATTTATCAGTACCTAAGTGAAGATAATGTTTTCTGGATTTTAACAAGTAACATAGATAGGGAGTGTTTCGGTAGCACATGAAAATCCTTTGTTGTTAGATTGTTGAACCTGTTGGGGATGCTTACAATTAATTGTCCCTGAGACAAAGACGCTGGCTGAATAATTCAATCTGAAAATCTCCTACAAAACAATAACTGCATAAGTTATATGTATTTTCATTTCACATGACTAGGTAATATTGAAAAATGGTTGAAGTACAAATGTTACACTGAGCATATTCACCTGTAGAAATAACTAGTTTTGCCCCATAAACAGATGGGCAATTAATAAAATGAAAAGCTCTGTCTTTTCCAAGCTATTAGTATTTTCAAGCATTTCTACTGAGAATGTCAATGATTTGCAAACACACATGGTATGATTTTGTCTGATTTGTTTACTAAGTGATAGCTTGTCAGCATCTATATATCACATAGTCTTAAACAGTCTTTTTCATTTTATAATAGTCACACATTATCACTACATGTTTAAAATGTTTATCAGGATAATTCTTGCCTCTGAGATGAAACATTTTAGCCTTAAAGTCAATAAATTATGTGGCAAAAAACAAAAACAAAAACAAAACAGATTATAGTGCTGATACCAATTTCATAACATTTCATGCATAATGAACTTATAGATATTAGACAGCTAAAAGCCGGAAACCAACTAAAGCAGAGGTATTGAACAATCCAGGTACTATCCACTGTTGTATTTCCAAAGTAATAGGCAGAAGGTATATACTGAATAAATATTTGTTTAATAAATAATATTTTAATAATATATGGGTAAATGTTAAATGCATAGGAGAAGCTTGTACAATTAGTACTAGGCTTAAAATGAAACAATGCTTTATTATTGAATTAAACACTAAGTGGGGAATTGAAAGCTATGAATCAAAACTACTTTCAAGAAGCTCAGCTATGAAGAGAGCACATCGAAGTTGGTAAGAGGCAAGTCAAAGATTTTTGTTTGGAGACTCACTTATACATCAGAATAAAATAGTCTTTTACTCAATATATATTTATTTTTAATATTTATTCTTTAACTTTAGTTTACTTCCAATGTTATTTTGTATTAGTTTCAGGTATACTGCATAGTGATAGACAATCATATACTATACCAAGGGTTCCCTTTGATTTTGCAGTACCCAACTGGCATTGTACATAGTTATCACCATATTATGGACTATATTCTCCAAGCCATAATTTACATTCCTGTGATTCTTTTTAACTACCAGTTTGTACTTCTTAATACCTTCACCACTTTATCCAGTCCCCCTCTTCTCTGCAACCACCAGTATATTTTCTATGTCTATGAGTGTGTTACAATTTGTTTGTTTTGTCCTTGAAATTCCATGTATAAGTGAAATTATATGGTATTTTGCTTTCTCTAACTGAAATTTCACTTAGTATAATACCCTCTAGGTCTGTTCATGCTGTTGCAAATGGTAAGATTTCATTCATTCTATGGCTAATATTTCACTGTATATATGTACCATAGCTTTTTTTATATATTTGTCTATCGATGGGCACTTGGGTTGCTTACATAGCTTGACTATTATAAATAATGCTGCAATGGACATAGGGGTACATATATTCCATTGAGTGTTCTGTGTTTCTTTGGATAAATCTTCAGAAGTGGAGTCATTGGGTCATCAGGCAGTTCCATTGTTAATTTTTGAGGAAATTCCATACTCTTTTCTCTAGTAACTGCATCCCAAACAACAGTAAGTACACAAAGGTTTTCTTTTCTCCACATCCTTGACAATACTTGTTATTTGTGTACTTACTGATGACAGATGTAAGGTGATATCTCATTGTGGTTATAGTTGCATTTCTCTGACAATGAGTGACATTGAGTATCTTTTCATGTCTATTGGCCATCTGTATGATCTATTTGGGAAGTGTCTATTCAAGTCTTCTGCCCATTTTAAAACTGGATTTTTTTTTTTTTTTTTTTTTTTTTTTTTGGTGTTCACTAGTCCAAGTTTTAAATAAATTTTGGATATTTGCCTCTTGTCAGATGTAGCGTTGATGAATATGTTTTTCCATTTGGTAGGTTGTCTTTTTATAGTGTTGATGATTGCCTTTGCTGTGCAAAACATTTTTAGGTTGATGTAATCCCATTTGTTTATTTTTCTTTTGTTTCCCTTGCTTGAGGAGGTATCTCTAAAAAGATATTACTATGAGCCATGTGAAGGAGTTTACTGCCTATGTCTTCTTCTAGGATTTTTATGGTTTTGAGTTTTACACTGAAGTATTTGATGCATTTTGTGTTTATTCTTCTGTATTGTATAAGAAAGTGACCTAGTTTTATCCTTTTGCATGTGTCTGTCCAGTTTTCCCAATACAATTTATTGAAGATATTGTATTTGCCCATTGTGTGTTCTTGCCTCCTTTGTCAAATATTAATTGAATATACAGGCATGGATTTTTTTCAATATATTTAACTTGGAATAAATTGACCTCTTATTTAATAAGAGGTCAATTTACCAAGGGGATAAAAAAATTCAAAAATATTTATTCACCCAACATTGGAATACCTAAATATATAAAGCAAATAATAACAGATCTGAAGAAAGAAAAAGACAGCAACATATTAATAGTAGGATACATAAATATACCACTTTTCACAATAAATAAATCACCCAGAGAGAAAATCAGTAAGGAAGGACTGGACTGAAATTATATATTTAGTCAAACAAATATATACAGAACATCCCATCCAACATCAGCAGAATACACATTTTTCTCAAGTGCTCATGGGACATTCTTCAAATTGACACAAAAAACAAATTTTAGCAAATTTAAGAATATAGAAATCATATTAAGTATCTTTTCCCACCACAAATATATGAAACTAGAAATCAATTATAAGAGGAAAATTTAGAAATTTACAAATATGTGGAGGTTAATCAACATGTTCCTATAAAACCAATGGGTCAAAGAAGTAGTAAAGAAAGAAAGGGAAAAAAATCTTGAGCCAAATTAAAATGTAAATTCAACATACCAAAACTTGTGGATGCAGCAAAAGCAGTTCTCAGAGGGGAAGTTCATAGGAATAAATGCCCACATTAATAAAAAAGAAAGATCACAAATAAGTAATCTAACTTTATACCCCAAGGATGTAAAAGAAAAACAAACTAAGCCCAAAATTAGTAGAAAAAAAGTTACAAAGATCAGAGCTGAAATGGGGACTAGGAGGACAATAGAAAAGTTTGATGAAATTAAGAGGTTTTTGAAAAAATAAAAAAACTTATAAATCTTTAGGTAGACTAAAATTTCATTTTAATCAAAATGAAAAATCAAGTGAATAAAATTATAAATGAAAGAGAAAGGTAGAGACATTACAACTGATACCACAGAAATACTAATGAACTTCAGAAACTGCTATTCACAATTATATACTGACAAATTAGATAACCTAGAAGATATGGATAAAGAGTGAAGTATAGACTGAACTCCTAAAAAATTATTAAGAAAATTATCAGATATCCCAATGGATTATATAAGGAAGTAAGGGTAGTATGAGAGCTAAAATTAATTAATAGCCTGAAAAACCCTAACAAAACTATAAGATATAAATTCATATACAGTGGATTCACTGAAATTTTAACATGTGGTATTAAGTCATGGCAAGAACGTGGATGCTGAAAGGAGTAATAATATTTGCTTACATAACTACATGCAATATACATACATAGCACAGCAGTGGTGGGCAAAGATTGGGCACAGTAGTTCAATTTCAGTAATATTGGTTCAATTTTGTAATTAAAGGAACAAGAAAAAGATGATTATAGGCAAAAAGTTAGTGGGAATAGTACAAATTAGTTTGAAAACTTGGAGATGCAAATTCTACACTCAGGTCAATAAGTATTTTTATGAATGGTTTCTTGAATGTGACAGTGTTTAGCAAATTAGCACTGATTATTTTATCAAAGGGATATATTGCTACCCATTCCATTGACAAAGTATGGAGAGTTCCTCATAATGGTTCTCTTTAATAGGGAGAGAAAACCAAGTTGGGCATGTGCACCAGTGCCTAAGGTCATAAAGGAATGCAAATATGAATGGGGTAGCACTGTACAGGTAGAAGATCACTAAAAGTGGACACGTTTTATTTCTTAGTCTATTGATAGTATTCATAATAAAAAATCTATTTTCTGTAATGCATGAGAACACTTTTGATATCCGTAGTTCTTGTAGCAATAGTAAAAGCAGTAACCATCTGAGAAGGATGCTAGCTAGGGAGCTGTTTCTGACCCTGATTTTCCCCTGCTGACCGTGATGCTTACTACATTATGGAAAGAAGAAAATGTTTACAGTCTCTAATCCCCATGTCTTACCTCCTTCAATTTCTATCCATGTACTCTGCTTCTCACCTGTTCCTATGAATGAATTATATTTTCTTCTCTCTAGAGCCAACATCTTCTTTAGTGCCTTAGATCTTGTTCTCTCTCACCTACTGCAGAATATTGCTCTCCTGCTTTTTTCTCCACTTCATTACCAATTATTTTCCAACCTACTCTCTTGAAACAACTTTCCCAGTCAGCTTCTGACCAATTTCTCTGTCTTCCCTTCCAGCAAACTTCCTTGATATAATTGTCAATTGTTACTATCTTTAATTCTTTCCTCTAATTATCTTTTAAGCCCACATTGGACTTTTATTTCAATTACCCCCAAATTACTTTTGTTAAGGTTACCGTATCTTTCAGATTGCTAAATGTATTAATAATTTTTCAGTACTTATAAACCTTAAGCTATTATGAACATTTAACCAACTTCCTTCAGTATGACCCACTTTTTCCACTGGTTAGAGCTAAGCACTAAGAAATGTTTACCTTGGGGCTATAGTATATTAATATAGTTTTTAGAATCCTTTTCCAGCAGATGGCAGTTCTGTGCAATAAGGAAAGGACACATTTTGATTTGCACAAAATTGTCATTTGTATTTCCTAGAGCTGGATATCGAACAGTTTTGATTTTAATTCTGCTTTACTGGTCACTCCTCAATATCCTCTGGCAGTTCACCTGCTTCTACACAAGTTGTCTATCCTTTTGTTGATCTCACTTATTGTTATGATTTTAAAACCCTTTAAAGGCTAGTAAGTAACTCACACATTCATATATCTGTCTTGAATTTGTGAGTCCTATCTGCATTTGCACTTGCCTATCCATTATATATTATAAAATAAACCCCATCCACCTGTAGTTTCTCCCATCTCAATTGATGACAAGTCAACCTGCCATTGCTTGGGCCAAAAAAAGTGAAGTTATCTTTGACTTGTGTTTCTTTCCTTACAAGAATATTAAACCCATTTGGGAGTAATATTGGCTGTACTTTCCAATGATAGCCACAATCCCACCACTTTTCATCAGGTCCACTGCTACTGGTATAGTCTAAGCTACTTCTTCACTCTCTTGAGTTACTTTACCAACTTTCTGCCTCATTTATCTCTTTTTCTACCTTCCATCATGTCGCCTTTAGTCTATTTTCAACACAAGAGTCAGAATGAAATTTCAAAATTTAAGTCAGTTAGTGTCATTTCTTTGCTCAGAACCCTCCTTGAATTTATATCTTGCTTAGATAAAACCCAAAGTAGGTACTATGGCCTGCTAAACCCTGTTTAGTCCAACCTCTACTCCAATCCTGATTCTTCACTTTGCCTCCCCATTGCCCAACTTACTGTATTGCAAACATGCCAGGCTTGCTCTTTCCTTGAAGTCATTACACTGGAAGTTTCTTCTGCCTAGAAGGATCTTTCCCAACTGTGCACATGATTTACTCTTATTTTAGGAAGTATAAGAACTGAAAATGCTTCACGTTTCAACCTTTCCTGCAGCTATGGCACAGACATGTGACCCCAGAGACTCAGCCAGATTAACGCAAACTTAATTTTCAAACTTCAACTATGAAGGCAATCGGTTATACAAAGTGCAAGAAGGGACAGGTAGCTTTTTCATTTTTCTGCCAGTAGCTTCCTTATCAGTAAAAATTCTGCGAAATTATTTGGGGCATATTTTTTCCTCATTGCTTACCCTCCTAATAACCTGCTGAGTTACCTAGTATTCTTTAATAAACTTTTCTTTCTTAATTCAGCCTAGGTTAGCTTGTATTGTTTATAATAATAATTCCAAAAATAAGATAACCACAATAAACAAAGCACTTATACAGGTTTATGAGAAAGAACCAAAACAGCCCAGTAGAAACAACTATTTGGGGAGATATGTCAATATTTAAAATGCATCTGTCATTCAATTTCCAAATAATTTTCTGAGAGACACTAGAAGAGATGGTTCACGTTATAAAAATATGATACCAGGATTGTTATTTCATCCCTGCTTGTTATGACAAGAAACTGGAAAGGGCCAAAATATCTACAGACAAGAAAGACATAACAGTATTAACATAACAACACTGCAAACTATTATGCCTCTATTAAAAAAGAATTTTAATTTATACTTATTTTCCCAGAGATATTTATAAACCTAAATTAAAAAAGAAATGGCATAGAAATACTGATAGTGGGAGCATTTAAAATATTATCTATATTTATGTATACTTGTAAATATGTATTAGACATTACCACTGATAATGTAAGTTTGTAAAAATAATTATTGTTTGTGAGGCTAGAAATTTATGGAAAAGGTTGCTAATACATGCCTTAAAACCATTAGTGGGTAAAATAAATATTCTTTATTACTGAAGGTTCATTAGTTAATAAAAATTATTAGTAAGTCAGAATATCAGAAAGAAATTTGCCAGACTTTGAAAATTTTTTCTTTTACATTTGCTGCATTCTTTATCAAGTAAATAACTACTGAACAAAAGATGTAGGCAAATGACTTAGGTCTGTGAATTCAAATGAAGTCTTAGAGACATTCAGTCCATCTGCAAAGTGCTTTCCTTCTAAAACATCAGATGACTTTGGGAATTTTCCAATGTACAATTAATATTACTCATAAACTGTGTGTGTGTGTGTGTGTGTGTGTGTGTGTGTATTACCCAGTGGCTTCTATATGTTTTATTTTCTTCTGCTTCATCTCATCCTTGTCACATCTCTATGTGACAAGATGCTTGCATGAGCCTTACAGTAGTCATTACTGACAGTGCTTCACATCTGAATGTCAGTGTTCCTCCTGAAGCATGCCCAGCTCCCAGTCCTCCATGAGGTGCCAGGTCTCTGAGCAATGGCCTTTTCCCAAAGTTATGTCTCATGCAGTCCCACCCTGATGATGAAGTAGTACTTCTTGTATTGGAGTGCTACGAAGGCTTTAAAGAAACCAACTTCTTGCCTCTTCTTCTGAGGTCAAGAAAGCCCATGAGTATAGCCGGTAATTTAGTTCTCCTTATAACCATCAATTTTCCCAGTAAAATATAAAATATTTAAGAAAACAATAAAACTACTCTTTCTCTTTCAGTGTAAATTATAAAAACACTATTTATCGCAAAAACATTAAGCATCCACTCTGAAAGGTGCTTTGGGCTCTCTCAGAACAACTTATTTTCCAATAGGAAAGAGGAAAAATCAACAAATTTACAAAAGACTAGTTTATAAATCTATTGCTATTTAATTTTTTAAATCATGTTTTTTTTCCAAGTCATTAATTACAAGCACAAATATGTGACTTTCCTGAAGTTTGCTTAAATGTTATAAACTTTTGTTGCATTATAGTATGTGATAGCTATTAAGGATAATTATTTTTGTGCCAGATATTGTTTCAAGATTTTTGCCAACATTAATGTTTTCAGTCACTAAAGTAAAGTCATTATGGAAGGCACTATTATTGTCCATTTCATAAATAAACATACCAAAACTGAGAGGGATTCCCAAGAGATAGAACCAGAATCTTCACACATTCATTATGGATGAAAGCCTATATTCTTATAAAATACGCCATAGTTCCCAACATGCCAAGACTTCCACATTTCTCAGTTTTAGTATATAAAAAGGAGGAAGGCATAGGAATAGATAAGCTATTTTTATTCTTTTCTGCCAGGTAATACAGTCTACTGATATAAAGCAATAATGTTTAAAGAAGGTAAGAAATATTTATAAGACTCATGAAATCTAATTTTACTTTTAATCATATATGCAGAAAAAGAAAAAGCTTTAAATCCTTATTTCAAAATGGAACTACATTTTATGTCACCTTTGAGGATCATTTTCATTTAATCAAAAATAATGAGCTCTTCTGACTTATTAGAGACAACTGGTACAAAAGGAAAACTTCTCTGTCCTCACAGAGCATTGGCTACAATATATCATTTACCTTGAACTCTTAAGGTGTAGACATTGACCTAAAAATGCGTTAAGTATTTAACCTCATCACATCTTTGGCATTACCTTGAGTACCTTATTTAATGTGACCTATGAGTAATAACAGTTAAACATTATTATTATTATTATTTTTAAAAGAGTATTATCTTGTCCAAGATCAAATAAAAGTCAAAAATAAAGCACTAGGGTAGTAAAGGGTAAAGTTGCTAAATTTATAGTGACCAAAGAAGATTTGACTTTGGGTGGTGGGCACATAATGCAATATACAGATGATGTATCATACAATTGTACACTTGAAACCTATATGATTTTATTAAATACTGTCACCCCAATAAATTTAAAAAATAAATAAACACTGCAGATACTCTTGATGATTTCATTTTTTTTCTTCTGACTACAATATCTCACAGAACATTGGTATCTGAGATGCAATGAGTATCATTTAAGGCAAACATTTCATAAGGACTGAGACAAAAATATCCAATTGAATAGAGTAAATAACAGGAATCACATGATTTTATTGAAATGTCCTTAGAATTTGCAATGCAATTATAGAGAATATCCTATAAAGGTAAAAACTTAAAAGTCATGTTGGTCTTTAAAGTGGAAACTATGACTGAAGAATGGTACTTTGTTATAAAGGATTTATTAATGACATTGTTTATTTCTCCAGAGCTCTTTAATGCTTTAAGTAATTTACTGGATTAAAGGGAAATTTTCATTAACTTCAGAGTACTGAGACAAAAGCCAGCATAGTGTCTGTGAGTCCAATGTAAGAAACCACTAGGGTTTTACTCATTTAAATGGAACTTGTCTTTCTGATATACTACTTCCTTTATGATCAAGGTGCTGTATAGGAGCAGGAAGTCTGATGACCCTTAATATAACTTCTGGGTCATCATTTAGTTATGGAGAGAATGTAGTCTCCATAATGTAAGAAGCTCAATAGATAATTTTCCTGTAAATAAGATGGAATATACTTTGTTTTTCTCTGACAGATGATGTCATGTCTCACTTCAACTTTTTATTATGTTCTGCTACAATTATCATCAGTAACTAAAAGGTCCAAACCAACAAGATCTGTGCTTTTAAAAGACACAAACATGAGAGTCAATTGATTTTTAAATATAATATATCTATATGTTTGGGGGCATCTATCTGATGGGAGGGCATAGTGTGTATAAGAACAGTTTTACTGATGAAAAATGATGTTCTGGTAAAAAATGAATGTGCAATTTAGAAATTATGCAATATTTCTAATTTAGTTTCCTAGAAGCAGTGTTAACAAGTCTAGACAGTTATTTAATGTACTGAGGTGCAGGATGCATTATGTTCAAAGAAAGACAAAAATCTCTTTTTTTTATGTAACATAAACCAGATTTTATGTTAGAAAGTCAGTTTGCCATGCTTATTTTATTTTTCTAATTGTTTTTCTGGGAGTTGGACTCTCTGGTATCTGTAAGAGATTGGCTCAATTGGTGATTATTTATAATTGGGGTTATTTATAGCAATATCTTGATGGCCAAAACTACCTGCTTGCAATTTATAATCACCTGCTTTCTAGTCCTTAGCTGTCAATGGCTATACTAAGAAGTCCAGAGATATAATCATTGATTTTTTTTAAGCATTAGGGAACAACTATTATGAGCTTAGTCTCATTTGACATTGATTTGTAAAAGTAGTATTTCTCAACTAAGAATTGTCAAAAATATAGAATATTCTGGGTATGAGCCAGCTTTTAATTTCATAAACTATTTCATTCTAAGAACACTAATGTGTGAGCTGAAAAATGATATAAATAGAACAAAAAAAGGCAAAAGTTGCCACTTGATGAATTAAACATACATAATTAATCTTTAATCTCTCCACTGACTTAGTAACTGTAGGCTTGAATAATTTTCAATAGTGTTCCATCCTAAAACAAACCCATCATCAAGTCTTTTTGGCAAGGTTGACAATGGCTACAGGGACACTGAGGAAGATGAAGGAGAACACAGAGTGAGAATTACTGTAAAAACAGAGAAAAGACAACATGTAATATCCAGGACTCTACTTCCTGGTGTTCAGTCATTCCAAAGATGCCCTACGGTTCCTCTTGCCTTAGTGTTGAGATAAATTATTTTATTTCAGTTTCTTTATTTTAGGGATTTGAATTTTATTATCTGGCTCTTTCAATTTAGGCTATTTCTTAACAAACTAAATATACTGGAAAATGGATTTCCAAGTGGTTAGTTTCACCTTATTACTGAACAAAGTGGGGTTCAGTTGCCCACCACTGAACACAGGCAAAAGACAAAGATTGTTGGTGAAGGAAAAAGGTCGTTATTGAAATGTTGTGCCATTTATGGGAACAGGGGACTCCCTGGCCCCAGGCTCCTCTCCTCCACAAAACACAGGAAAAACCCAGCCATCTCCAAAAACAGAACCAGTGTCCTCAAACCCCACTTCATCCTTATGTGTCTATCTGGAGCCCAAAGCTGTTAAGCGGATGGCCCTCTGGCTTCAGGTGCTCTCCCTGGAGTCCATGCATGCAGGGCCGGCACTGCCATCACCATGCCACAGTCTCCCATTCCGGGGCCACTGCTGACTGCTGCAGCCAGCTGTGTAGGGGTTCTGTTCACGAGGCCTAGTGCCTGCTGGGGACTGTGTGATTTGGCATGTGGGTCCATGCTGGATCCCAGAGGAAGTGAATGGTGTGTGGTCCAAGACCATACATGCAGTGTGAAAGATACCACAGGGTCTGCCACAGTGTTTGCCATGGTGTTGGACAGGACTCATCCTTAGCATGATCCGGCCCCAAACAGGCAAGTGAGGGGAAGAAATGCATGTTTCTCCCCTCTTTCCATTTAAATTTCCCGGCCCAAACTTCCATGCATTATGGAAGTGTCCGGCTCCCCAGACAATCCCATCCTTTTTCCAGGCTGGACTGGCAAGTCAGCACCTCCCCATTTCACCATGTTCCAGAGGAAGTAGGAGGACTTTTCCCTCCGTCAACCATCCTTGCCAGCCTGTGCAGACTCTGCAGGATGGGAGGTGGGGGGCTGTTGCCACATCTAAGCCCAGGGGTAGGGAAATCTGTCACACTAGTAGTGTGGCTTTACCTCTGCCACTTCTGGCATTTACTGTAACTCCTCCCTCACTAGACCTCTTCTCTGCTCTGTGATCTGGTCAGGTCTGATACAGATCTCCCTGTATCAATCTGATTACTCAGTGCATTCAGTGTAAAAAATAATCTCTGATACTCAACTTTGTGATTAATTATATCAGTTATCCATTTCATATTCTTCATCCAGTCATTATGTTTCTTATTCTTACAAGAAAAAAATGTAAACTAGAAGTCAGTTGTGCAGTGACTGATCAATTTGTTCAGTTTGTCCTGCTTAGATGGTGTTAATAATTCATTTCTTTCAAAATTTTATGTAGGCTTCCTGGGATACATTTTAGTCTTTAATACAAAGTTGGTAATTGTTTAAAATAAGCTGAACCTAAGAATGAAATGGTTTCCTCTTCTGTATTTTGCCTGCTTCCCCCAATATCATCATCGGCAGCCGTCCGTCTTGAGAGACGATGGTGTAGCTTCTTAAGAGTCTATCTGCACCGCCGAGAATGGCTGTGCAGTCCGACTCAGGAGTGACACAGTATCTGTCTCCTCCCGTGTTGAATCGACATCTTGCGATGACGCTGGAGTGTCCTCTCCAGTGAAGCTGAAGCTACAGAGCCTGGGCAGGGTGATATGGAGGGTCTGCTGTTGCCCATGCAGCAGACCCCCCCTCTCTTCGCAGCTGAAGGGTCCAAGGGAAAGACGGAGTCAATACAGCTTGGCTTCAGGTGCGCCGCAGGAGTTGCCGGTGTTGACTACAACGTCAAACCGCCTTAGGGACTCCGGCTCCGGATTTTCTGTCGGGGTTTACTCCCTTAGCCTTTCCCCTGAAGAGGTATGCCGCAAGGCAGCGGAGGTTTTTTGGAGTCAGAGTTTTCCTTCTCTGATGTGCCCTGACTGGAAGATCGAACCAGCGACACTTGGCTCGCAGGCCGATGCTCAATCCACTGAGCCAAACCAGCCAGGGTCAATAAATAAAGTACAGTATAGAAAATGGAGTAGCCAAGAACTTATAATATGCATGACCCATGGGCATGAACAATGGTTGGGGGATTGCCTGAGGGAGTGGGGGATGCTGGGTGGAGGGGGTTAAAGGGAGAAGAATCAGGCCAACTCTAATAGCATGATCAATAAAATATAATTAAAATAAAAAAGAAAATAAAAAGATTAATGTCTGATACTACCTAACAACATCAAAATTCCCAAATTAGGAATATACAACCTTTAATTATGGACTTAAGCCATGACATCTATTACTAAAGTAACTTATATCTTAGTTATAACTGGTATTTTTTAAACGAAATGATCATTAACATATGGTATAATAGATATACAATTTTAGAAACTCAACCATTTATAGGGAAAATAATCTGTGTTCTGTTGACACTTTTCCATTTCACTTGAAATACTCTGGTTCAGAATATTGAGAAATGTCTGTTTAAAGAATAATTTCTCTTTGGGGGACCTGCAATTAAAGTACATTATTGAAAATTCTTGAATTGATAATATAATTAACCATCATGAACCACAGCGGTGTAACTGATTTATCCAGGTGATTAAGTCACATATCCTTTATCATCACATCTCGGCAACAGATTTCTGAACACTGGAAGATGACATAGTTGCTTGTTTTTGTGATCCAGAAGTCTCCTGTTCAAGTTTTTCAGTATCTACAGACTGTTTGTTGACCATTTTACTTTGAAAGTTCACTGTTGTAGAGGCTTCCCATGACCATCTTTTTGGATGTTGTTTAATGCGATTGCTGCACTCCAATGTTCGAGAAACAACAGCTTTGAATTTTTCCCTTTCTTCCTGTAATTTTTGCTTTCTTTTTTCTTCTACGGATTTTCTTCTCTGTTCATCTTTCTGTTTTTGTTCTTGCAGCTTTCGTTGTTTTTCTTCCATCTGTTTTTCATATTGGATCTTGGACTTTCTTTCTTTTTCAAGTAGTTGCATTTCTTTAGTAGCATCTTGCTGTCTTCTTTTTTCTTCTCTGCGCTCCTTTGCTAATTTTTGTTTCATATCATTTTTAAGCACAGATCCACCTGTTATGGTGTGTTCCTGCATTGCCTTCAGGGATGTGCAGCCGAACGTGGAGGGGCGCTCCGCCATCTTCCGAGCAGTCGAGCCCTAAGCCGCTACTGGCACTGCGGCCACAGTGCGCAAGCTCCTGCGTGCCTGCCATAATGATAACAATCATGTATTTGTGTATTAAGAAGAGCTCTTTAGTTATTAAAAGCCAAAAACACAACTCAAAGTTGTCAAATAAAAAGAGAGATTTTACTGATTTATATCATTCTCAAATCCATACACAATACTAGTTTGAATGGTAATATTCAGTTGCTTAAATGCTCAATAAAACACATACACACATATTATTTTCCCAACTCCATTTCTCCATCTCTCATATGTCTAAATATTTAAGCTACTCTACCCATGATGATAGACTGTCTTCAAAGCTTAGGATTTTTCTGCCCTGACCAGGTAGCTCAGTCAGAGCATCACCCTATACACCAAGGTCAGTGGTTTGATCCCAGGTCAGGACACATAAAAGAATCAATGATTGAATGCATAAATAAGTGGAACAACAAATTGATGTTTACCTAAAGCAAAATGATAATAAACAAAACATACATCAAAAAATTTAATGGGGTTAAAAAATATTAACACAAGGGATCCTTGTAGTATTAGAACTGTTTAGTACCTTGACTGTAGTGGTAGAAGTTGTATAGATAACAGCACTAGATAGAATGTAGTGCGCACACACAGGTGAATAAAAATAAAACTGGAGAAATATGAAGAGAATGAGTGGATTGTACAAATTTCAGTGTTCTGATTGTGATGTTATATGGTAGCTTTGATAGTTTTGTAAAAGGTTGACATGGGAAGAAACTGGTTAAATTTTACTACGAGTCTCTCTGTGCTATTTCTTAGAATTGTGTGTGATCTATAGTTATCTCAATTACAGAAACAAAAAATCTGATAAGTCACAGTTTTGAATGGATATGTAAAAATCATATTTTACTTGCAAAATTCTTTTTAATACTGTTTATAAATTTTTCTTTGTAACTTAATAATTTTCATCAAGCACGTAGATAAGCTTTTAGGTGAATAAGAATCCTGTGTACTGTTTAGCATTATGGGGTGTAGGCAGCCACATTTTTCACCTATAAATAGTCAGGCTTTATGAACGTATCTTAATTTTCAGCATTTATAATTTATTTAACATACATACAAATGAGTTATGCACAACCTAAAGAAGATAGGTGGATGAATAAAAAAATGAGTGGTTTCCAGTGTCTCATGTAAGAAACTTAGAATTCGCCACTCTGTCCTAATAACAAGTAAAAAGCTGAACACTGAAATATCTACAGCTTTTTGTGGATCTGTAAGACAGGGTAAGACACAGAAAACCCCTGCCCTGGAGATGAAAATACAGGTGAACACAAGAAGTTGCAGCTTCCCAGAGCAGAGACTCAGAGTGAAAACCTTTGTGGGAACTAGTGTCAGGGTCAGAAAACATGAACTATAATGAATAAATGCTAGAGGCTGAGTGTGGACAACTTTGAGAGTTAAAAACTCCAGAGGGACCCACAATATTGTGAGAATTATTTCTGAGGTTTCTACCAAGTTTCCCACAGAAAATATCACAGAAAAATTTTCTTGAGCTTCTCTCAGGGTTCAAGAAAAGGAAATATTTTTAATATGTCAGAGCACTGTTCTCAAAAGAAGATTTGCCCTCAGGAGAAACCATTATCCAGAGCTTAACCTATCAGAGTATTATCAGGAAGAGAAATACCCATCTCTAGTCATTGATAGCCATCATCCCACACCTAATGAGTGAGAAAAAAAAGGGAGGAACACTTGAGAAGTTCACAGTCTAGAGGCACAGGCTCACTAAAGATTGCAATTTAATCATGGAGACTACAGAAGAGCCCCCTTCCTGCACACCTCACCACCATATTACTAAAGGATTATTTCTAGCACTTTTTACCCTGTACATCATGTTTAGGTCTCAAGAAAAAAATTTACTATGCATATCAAAAAGTAGAAGATACAATTTGCAGAGACTTAGCAAGCATCAGAACCAGATATGACAGGGGTGTTGGAATTTTCAGAATGGGAATTTCAAAACAACTATGGTACTAAAGGACGTAATGGATAAAGTAGATAGCATGCAAGAACAAACTGACAGTGTAAGCAGAGAGGTGGAAATCCTTAAAAAGAATCAAAAAGAAATATTAGAGAAAGAAGAAAACTATAAAACATGTAACATATTCATAATGGGGATACCAGGAGAAGAGAGAGAGGGTAAAAAATGAAACAATAATAACTGAGAATGTGCCCAAATTAATGTCAGAAAACAAGCCACATATTCAGAAAATTCACATAAAACTAAGCAGAATAAATGCAAACAAACAAACAAAAAGTTCACCCAGGCATATCATTATATAACTAGAGAGAATCAATGATTAAAAAACAAAACAAAACCAACAACCCTGAAAGAAGCCAGAGTGGGGGGAAACCCTCTTAACTATAGCAGAATAAATTATTGACATCCAACTTTTCAGAATTTATTCAAGCAAGAAGAGAGGGGAGTGAAATTTTTAAAGTGTTGACATAAAAAAACCCACCAAACTAGAATTCTGTACCCTGTGAAATTATCCTTCAAAAGTGAAGCAGTTAGAAAGATGTATTTTAGATAAAAATTGAGAATTTTTCACCAACAGACATGACTTGCAAGAAATATGTTAAAAGATCTTTGGAAAAAAGGAAAATAATGTAAGTCAGAAATTTGTATCTAGGAAGGAAGGAAGGAAGGAAGGAAGGAAGGAAGGAAGGAAGGAAGGAAGGAAGGAATGAAGAAGGAAGGAAGGAAGGAAGGAAGGAGAGAAAGAAAGAAAGAAAGAAAGAAAGAAAGAAAGAAAGAAAGAAAGAAAGAAAGAAAGAAAGAAAGAAAATAGAGCATTGTAGAAGGAATAAGTGAAGGTGAAGTAAAAAATTTAATTTTTAAAATTCTGAATTGATCTAAAATATGTTTGTTCAACATAATGCCAACAATATATTTGATAAGGTATGTGTCATATATGCACATATACTTACATATATTTTATCAATAATATCTTTAATCAAACTATATATAATCCTTTGTGTGTGTGTGTGTGTGTGTGTGTGTGTGTCTGTGTGTCTGTGTGTGTCTGATTGTATTGGCGAAAGTCCTGAGAGAAACAGAATCAGTAGGATGGTTTACTTTAGCTTCACCTTATAAATATGTAACTTCATGTAACTTCTTATTTTTTTAATGTAATGTGATTCTTTTTTCTTTTTTTTATCCCCCTTCTCTCCCTCCCCCCTCCCCCTTACTGACTACTATTCTAGTCTTTGCCTATTTAGTTTGTTTGTTTGTGTTGCTCTTTAGTTTCCTGTACTAGGTGATATCATATGGTATTTTGCTTTCTTTGCCTCGCTTATTTCACTAAGCATAATTCTTTCTAGTTCCAATCATGTTGTCGCAAATGGCAGGAGTTCCTTCTTTATTTCTGCTACATAGTATTTCTTTTTTCAATATTCTTTTTGACGTTCTCTTTGGACTATTGTTTACTTAGACACATGTTTTTAATGTTTGAATAGTTGGGTTGTTTTTCAATTGTGTTCTTTCTGCACTTGAATGTTGTTTAATTATGTTCCAATGAAAATACTTTTGTGTGGTTTTAATTTTATGAACGTGTTAGTTTTATTTTATCTCTGAGAATACTATCTACCTTGGAGATTGAGGCATTGCTTCCTCCAATGCCCTAGGCTCGGTTGGAAACTACTCTGTCCAGCAGAGGTTTCATGACCATGGTGGTACAAACTTATCCAGGACACTGTATTTTCTCTGAAGGTGGGGTGGGGAGGTGGCTGTTCCCTCTAGTAGAGAAAGTGCAGACCTCCATCCCTCATGCTTTTTATTGAGAAGGGTATGCATGGGAGATACAAGGTCAAAATTCATAAATCATCAATAGCTTTTAGGTGCCTAGATTACAGGTGACAATAACAGATTACACGTACCAGTACAGAGGGCACAGTGACCAGTCTGTGTCAGGGTCTATTAAACATCTTGATGCCACACTGGCATTAGGTGCAAGATTTCATACATTTCTTGCTAGAGATTGTTTATAGTTAACTAAGAGATAAGAAAAGCAGAGCAAATTCTAAAGCATAATAAGCATTATTTAAATCCAATTCCCATGGAAACCCTCTGAATGGTTTTTGGTTATGTCTCCCATGCAGCCTTCTGTTGAGACTTAAAGACAAGCCAGGGGGGCAAGTCAGTCTCAGCTGGGGCTACAATTCCCTAAACCACAAGGAGCGGTTCCCCACAGGGGATGGTACCTGTGCACTGAAAAAATATATATACTCTTATGTAGTTGTATAAAATATTCTATAAATGTTGAGTTGGTCAAGTTGATTAATAGTTTTGGTTATTTTCTTTTTATCCTTACTGGTGTCTTTTCTACTTGATCTATTTATTCTATGCAAAACTACCATGTAAGTCTTGAAATCTCCAACTATATTTGTAGATTTTTCTGTCTGTCTTTTCTTTCTGTCAGTTTTGCTTCAGATATTTTGAACTTCTACTTTTAGATACATTGGTACTTTACATTGTTCTGCTTTCTTGGTGACTTAACCCTGTTATCATTACATAATCTCACTATCCTAAGGCAATATTCTTTGCCACCCTTCTTCCAAAGGCTAAGGCATTTTTGTTCCATAGGCATATAAAAGAATATTCTTTATGTGGGTCTTTGTGTCTTTCTTTCAGAAACGTACATTCTGTTCCCACAGGCATGCCTATGAGTTACATATGGCTTTCTTAGATCTCTCACCTTGCCTTTCCTATTTCTCATGAGCACTCAGTGGTGTTGGCATCATACATGGAAGCTGGAAGTTTAATTAATTTTATTTGTAAAATATTTAATCTAGAACCCCACCCATTCTTATCTAATTTTATATGGAATACATGAAGCTTACAAAGTTTCTCAATTGGCCAAAATCATACAGGTAGGCAGTGAAAGAGCTATATTGTTTCTTTATTTTCTACTTCATTTGTTAATTTACTAAAAAAAATGGTAAGATTAAATTTAGGTATTAGATATATTTAAAATTTTAAATATATTTTAAGATTAGTAAATCAATGACAGTTCATTTATATGTAGTTTTTTAATTCTGCTTTTTTTTTTTTTTACTTCTGGAAAGAGCTTGAAAATTAACAAAAATATTTTTTAACTGTCATCTTGTTAGGAAAATGACAGTTAAATGGTAGTGCTTAGATTCTACTTTATTTTCATGCATAATAGAGTTTAACTGTATTGTTTTCAAAAAGCTCTTAGATTATTGTATAATTGCAATGTCTGAAAAGTGCATTTTATAAAATGGATTATAATACCATTAACATGATCCCAATGTCCACAGACAAATGAAAAGCCTATGTTTAGAAAATTGAAAGCATTTGAACAAGACTAAACATAGTGGTGAGAAGACTTAGAAACAGTGTTAGTTGAAGCTGGAAATGGAAGCAGAGACTTAATTATATGAAAAAAAACACATAGTATAGAATTCTAAGTCATGATGATAAGTTTGGATTTTACTCCCAGGAGCAACTGAAGGATTTTAAGAAGGAAAGGAATGTGATTAGTTTTCTTTGATTTTACAATTTCAAATTATTAGTGACAAATTTTAATTTCAATCAGTTAGGTAAAATATCCAATAAAGTCCACTGTCACCATAACTTATTTAAAAATCAAAGGTTTAATTTAATTCTCCAACTATCAAATGCATGAACAATACAAACCATTTCAAACTAATGTTTTGAAAATATATCAACATTTTTTTACAGAAAATAAAATGGAGAATTTAAGATAAGGGAAATAACAAAGCCTCTGTAGTGAATGCTTAAAAATATGACTTCACTATTAGAAACTTCTATAACTAAATACTCTCTGAATGCATTTTATGTTGTCTTAGTTACCATTTAATGAACTGAGGACCATAGAAAGTCATTGAATAATACTGTAAGTTGTATTGGTTATCATGATATGCTAGTGAAATATTAATATTACCATAGATTTATAGGCCTCATGTCAACTTTTTATAGTGCAAAAATATAAGTAAGATGTTTATTATGAGATGGTACCAAAATAGAAAAAAAAGTTAGCTATCATTGCATTCTATTGATTATTCAAAATGCCAACGTTAGAATGAGGTAGGGTAAAGGAAGGTTTGTGTCTATATTCTACATTGATAAAATATGAAATTTAGAAAAATGTAGAATTGGTAAAATTTTTGAGCTTACACCAAGAGAGTTTGATACTGTCTTTAGGTATGCTCTAGTTTATAGACCCTCAGAATAGTAGAGGATTTTAGAAATCACCTAGTTAAAAATTTGGAAACAAATTTCAAAGATAGAACAAATGTTATTTTTATTTTTATTTTTTATTTCTTTTAAGTATATTTTATTGATTATATTGCTACACTGGTTCCAATTTTTTCCCCTTTGCTCCCCTCTGCCCAGCACCCCCCTCCCCCAACAATCGCCCCCCAAGTCCATGCCCATGGGTCGTACATACAAGCTCTCCTGCCTCACCCTTTCATATATTCTTCTTCTTCTTCTTTTTTAAATTAATTAATTAATTAATTATTTTAACAATAAGAAATAACAATCCCTTTCTCTCAGACTTAAAACCCTTTATAATCTTATAAAGGACAATGGGCGAAGGTCTCAAGCTCCTCTAGCTGCTTCAAGCTGGACATGGTCATCGTCCTACCTGCCCTTGGGTCCAGAAATCCCTAATAAGAGTGGGGGTGTGGAGGGGAGGGTGGCCTTCCCACATGGGGAAGGATCGTGCAGACTCCAGGTTGGTTGGCTGTCCCCGGACAACAGCATGCTTGGTTTAACAGGCTGGCATCCTTGTTGTATTCTGGGGGCAACAGATTTGGCAACAGGGTTAAAGGACATCATTCAATCCATAACCACTAGATGACAGAAGACAGATATTAATTTTTCAATGTCCCACATTAGGGAAAAGAAGGGCTTCTTTGGGGGAAGGTGTGCCAGGTATATTTCACCTGTCCAAAACCCTTTTGCCTATTATACTTAGTTTTGGCTGAGGGAAATATTTTAGGTTTCCCCCCTCTCAGGCCTCTGGGCTCTTTCTGTCCAAGCCTTTAGGACAGAAAAGAGAAACCAATTTTGAAGTGAAGCGCACAGACGACCCCATTCTTCACCAACCCAGACACTTAGTTCAGCCAAACCATTGAGTCTCAGGAGGCAGCAATGCAGACAGGATTAAGTGAGGCCTACACATGCAGACAGTCACCCAGTCAATGAGATCATAGACTTATGCCCTTTGAAAACAGGAAATACATGTTAATTTATGTAACATAACCCACACACAAGTTTATAGATGTGTAGGACTGTCTTATCGGAAAGACATCCAGTTGCAAGGCATTTGACATTCTTCTTGCCTGTAAATTAAACATCCTTGATAATGCCACAGACATAGTTTAACTTTCAAATGAAAACAAATTTTAAATGAAAAGAAACCTTAAAGATGGTTAACTGCACTACTTTACAGTCCACCACTGAACATTGTGATTTTCCTTGAATCGCGATTTTTCTCGCCAAGATTACCCTTCTTGTCATTAAAGGGACTGCATTAAGTCCATTTTTAATTTATCCTGTTCATTTGCATAAACACAACAAGAGCAGCAAATGATCACTTAAGATCTTTAGTTCTGCTTTGCTGGAACTTACGCAAGGAACATTTAGGGTGACATTCAGTCTGCCCTTCAAGGCACAGAAGCAGAACCACATACCTGGCATTCAGCCTTGCCTGTAAACACCTGTCTTTTCCAGGTCCTCCTGGTTTTCCATTGTGCCTTAAGGTCCCATCTAGCCATCTTTCAAAAAAACAACCTTCATTCCTTCCCTGGAAAGATTGCCATGGCCCGCGCATCCATCCAAGGTACCAGGCCTTTTATCTCGTGGACTTTTATTACCTTTGAAAGTCAATCCCAGTTCCTCAGGGCTTTTTGGTAACAACCAAAGCCCAAGCATGTCTCCTTCAGGCATGACATTCCAGTCAAAGTCTTAGTTAAAAAAAAAAAAAAAAAAAAAACACACACAAAAAAACCCTCTATTAACACCTTGTCTTATTAGTTTTATGCAAAGAACCTTATGTCATTACTTACTTCTTCAGAATGCCAAATTCTGGAGGGATCACATCGGGAGAAAAATATACAGTGTGAAGGAAAATCTTTGTCCTTCTAATATTCACTAAAATTGCATTTCCATTCTTTATATTTTCTTTTTTTCCCCCACTAAAAATTTTTTTGTTTGTTTTTCCATTAGAGTTGTCCCACTTTTTTCCCTCTTGCTTCCCCACAAACTGCCCACCCCTTCTGCCACAATCAGTCCCACCTAGAAGTCCATGTCTGTGGGTCATTTATACATGCTCTTTGACTAGACCCTTCCCCTTGTTGCCCCTTTCTTTCCCTCCCTCCTCCCCACTTTGTTACTGTTAATCTATTCCTTGTTTACATACCTCTGGTTCAATTTTGCTCATTTGTTTGTGTTGTTCATTAGTGCCCTGTAATAGATGACAGCATAAGGTATTTTTCTTTCATTGCCTGCCTTATTTCACTAAGCATAATTCTCTGTAGTTCCATCCATGTTGTTGTAAATGGTAGAAGTTCCTTCTTTCTTTCTGGTACATTGTACTCCATTGTGTAAATGTACCACAGTTTTTTGATCCACTCATCTACAGATGGGCACTTAGGTTGTTTCCAGCATTTGGCTATTGTAAATAGTGCTGCTATGAACATAGGGGTGCATAGGTTCTTTTGAATTGGTGTTTCAGGATTTTTAGGATATAGTCCTAGCAGTAGAATCACTGGTTCAAAAGGCAGTTCCATTTTTAGTTTTTTGAGGAAATTTCAAACTGTTTTTCATAGTGGCTGCACCAGTCTGCATTCCCACCAGCAGTGCACCGGGGTTCCCATTTCTTCGCATCCTCTCCAGCACAAGTTGTTTGTTGATTTGTTGATGATGGCCATTCTGACTGGTGTGAGGTGGTATCTCATTGTGGTTTTTATTTGCATCTCTCTGGTGTCTAGTGATGCTGAGCATTATTTCATATGTCAATGGACCCTCTGTATGTCCTCTTTGGAGAAGTGTTTGTTCAGGTCCTTTGACCATTTTTTAATTGGGTTGTCTGTCTTCTTGGTGTTGAGTCATGTAAGTTCTTTATATACTTTGGAGATCAATTTCTTGTCTGAGGTATCATTGGCAAATAAAGTTTCCCATATGGTTGGTTCCCTTTTCATCTTGCTGAGCAGAAACTCTTTAATTTGATGTAGAGCCATTTGTTTATTCTTTCCTTTATTTCCCTTGCCTTAAGAGATATATCATTGAAAATGTTGCTACGTGGGATATCTGAAAATTTCCTGCCTATGTTTTCCTCTAGGACTTTTAGGGTGTCACGGCTTACATTTAAGTCTTTGATCCATCTTGAGTTTATTCTGGTGTACGGTGTAAGTTGGTGGTCTAGTTTCATTTTTTGCATGTCCCTGTCCAGTTCTCCCAACACCATTTGTTGAAGAGGCTCTTCTCACTCCATTTTATATTCATTGTGTTTTTAAAAGTATATTCAATTGATTATGTTTATAATTATGATTATAATTTCCCCTTTGCTCCCCTCTGCCCAGCACCCCCTTATCCCTCCAGCAGTCCCACCCCACTTAGTTTACATCCATGGGTTGTGCATATTAGTTCTTTGGCTTCACCCTCCCTATATTATTCTTAACTTTCCCCTGTCTATTTTGTACCAACCAAGTATGCTTCTTAATCCCTGCACCACTTCCCCATTTCTCCCCTTACCCCTCCCAGCTGATAACCCTCCAAATAATCTCCATAGCTATTCTGGTTTCCTTAGTTGGATTTAGTTTTTATTTTTTAGATTCAGTTGTTGATAGTTGGGAGTTTGTTGTCATTTTAATGTTCATAGTTTTGATCTTTTTCTTAAGTAGGTCCGTTTGACATTTCATATAATAATGGCTTGTTGATGATGAATTCCTTTAGCTTCACCTTGTCTGGGAAGCACTTCATCTGCTCTTCCATTCTAAATTATAACTTTTCTGGGTAATCTTGGTTGTAGGTCTTTGCTTTTCATCACATTGAATACTCCTTGCCTGCAAAGTTTCTTTTGAGAAATCAGCTAATAGTCTTATAGGCAGCCCTTTGTAGGTAACTCTCTGCTTTTCTCTTGCTGCTTTTAAGATTCTCTCTTTATCTTTAACTTTTGGCATTTTAATTATGATGTGTCTTGGTGTGGTTCTCCTTGCATCTAGCTTGCTTGGGACTCTCTGTGCTTCCTAGACTTGCATGTCTATTCCCTTCCCCAAATTTGGAAAGTTTTCCTTCATTATTTTTTTACATAAGCTTTCAATTTCTTGCACTTCCTCTTCTCCTTTTTGCACCCCTATGATTCAGATGTTGATATATTTAAAGTTGTTCCAGAGGTTACTAAGCCTTTCCTTGTTTTTTTTTTTCAATTATTGTTTCTTCATTCCATACTGGTTGACTTTTTTTTTATATCTTATGTTCCAAATCATTGATTTCAACCCCGGTTTCCTTCCCTTCACCATTGGTTTTGTTTTATTTTTCCTTCATTTCACTTAGCATAGCCTTCACTTCTTCCTTTATGCGTTTGCCATACTTAAGCATATCTGTCAAGCCTGTGAGCATCTTTATTACCAGTGTTTTGAACTCTCCATCTGTCAGGTTGGCTATCTCCTGTTGGTTAGTTCTCCCACTGGAACTTTGATCCGTTTCCTCTTTTGGGCTATACAGTATTTTTCTGTCTCCTCACCTTGACGGGCTCCCTTGTTTGGTTGCCTCTGTGTCTTAGGTAAAGCTGTTGCACCTGTTACATTGTAAGGGGGGGGAGCCTTAGGTATTCATCAGTATGGGTGACCCATGTCACCATATTGTGGCACTGAATGTGGGGGAGTGGTGTGAGAGGTTACAATGTTGCTTGCTCAGCACTTGTTACTTTTCCAGGCACTTCTCCCACTTCCATATTGAACTGGAAACATTCTAGCTGTTGCCCTGGCCATTGTTTCCAGAGTGGGTGGGTCTGCGGTTATTCTAGGACTATGCAGGCCCTTTAAACAATTGGACTCTACTGAGAGATCAGCAGTTTCTTCCTTTGCCCCAACCCTCACTGGTTAGCACAGTCAGAAGCGATGAGGTTTTATTTTCCCCAGTGCTGGGACCAGGAGCTGTGCAGTCTGGTCTGGGGCTAGGAGCACTCCCCAGGTGTCCCTCCATACTTTTAAAAATGTGTGACTGTGCTTTCTGCTGGCCTGCTGCCATCACTGCTGCTGCCACCACACTATGTGTTCTCCACCCCAGCTCCACCCTTCCTGCCTGTCTGGATTAGTATTTCTTCTTTACATCTTTATTTGTTGGACTTCCATGCAACTCGATTTTCTGGAACTTATGGTTGTCTCTAGTTTTGAGGTAGTTGTATTCCTTCTTGTAGAGGGAGATACAGTGTGTCTACCTATGCCTGTATCTTGGCCGGAAGTCCCTCATTGTGTTTTTTAATTTGCAGTCATATGATAGCTTAATGTTGTCATACAATTTTAATATTCCCCTTGGTTATTTATATATTTTTTTATATATAAAGTCTCTCTTTGATTAACATGATGTATGAATTCAATTATGTCTAGTGTATTGTCCTTTTTAATGTCCTGATTAAGAATGTTACTACAATGAGGTTATGAAAACATTCTTTCAAAGTTCTTGTATATATTCTATTATTTCCTCTTTTATATTTAGGTTATTATCTTAAATAACTTTTTTCTGTATGGTATGTGACAAGACTAATGTTTTCATTTTTTGTGTGTTTTTTGTTGTTGTTTTTTCTCATGATAATATGCACACACACATATGTACACACATACTCATTTATTAGAAGTTAGGTATTGGTTGCCCTTGAGCAGAGGGAGAGTAATTGTCAGGGTAAAACTTTATCAAACTGTAACATTTTAGTGTTTGTAACTTTTTGTAATTTATATTTCAATGAAAATTTATATAAAGTAAAAAAGAATACACGTATGAGAATATCAAACAAATGTATAGAATTTGTTTGTTTTCCAGTTCACATAATCCAACTTGTAAAATAATATTTGTGGCATTACTGAGGAAATTTGAACATTGACTTATTACTATATAATACCAAGAAATTATTATTTATATTATGATAATGCCATTGTGGTTATCATTAAGGCTCATTACATGTCTTTGATTTTTATCTGTATAAAAGGTATTTATGGATTAAATTATTTGGCATCTTGAATTTTCTCTATAATAATCCAGTGGGAGAAAGTGTGTATGAGGATAGGTAGAGATGAAATAAAAGGAGTCATATAAACAGTTAAATGTTGATAATTAAAAAAAATAGAGTATATCATCTTCTCTACTTTTATTATTATTCTATTTTATTATTTTTCTGGGTGTTTGAACATTTTAACAATAAAATGTAAATATATTCTTGCCAAATCAACTCTCCAGATGAGGACACAACTGGGCTGACAATTTGAGTCCAGGCTTGTGAGAACCTAAGCAGAGCATTCTGTTAAGCCAGACCTGAACTCCTGATCCACAATAATTATGAGAAAAATTTGTGCTATTTTAGGATGTTATATGTAGTAGTTTTTTAAGTAACGATACAGAACTAATACAATTACCATTAAATTACTGAGTAAAAATCAGTTGTTCTACTCAACTGTTTAATTAGCACAACAATCAATGTCAGATAACACTCTCATTTTATAGAGTATAATTTCGAGACTTATACCAAGTAAGAGATAATAGAGCCAAATTCATATTTAATTCTGTCAAATTGCAAACTCCATGGTATTTCTTCTGAACTTCACACCCTGCCTGTACGGAAAGACCAGGGCAACTCCTCAGTAACATCAATGTTGGTTATGATGTTGACTGCAGTTGGATGGAATGTGATATCTCTGAAAGATGGGAAGTAATCTGTGGCTAAAAAGCATATACTCAGTGAAATTTCCCTGTTATGACTTTGTTTTGCCCATTTTTATTGATGAAAGTGTTCTTGTGGAAAGTGAGTGCTATATAGGTAGAGCAGGAAACCAATGGAGGTCCTGAAAAAAAATTAGGGAAGGGAATCTGCCTGGAAAAACACAGCTATCTATACATAAATTGCTATTTTAACATGTCCTTCCTTTTGAGGAGTATTTCAGAATATCAGTTCAAAATATTTATTAATTCTCCTTGAAGGACACTAACTCCTGCTACCAAATAACTAAGAGGAGAAGGCTTGGGTTTTAAATGGTATTCTAAACTCATTAAATAGCATAGATACAAAAGCTGACGGTCAAATGGAATACATTTCTCATGTTTTATGAAGGTTAATAAGCCTTATTATTTTGATCTCATTATCATGATATTAAAAAAGTCTTGTAATGACTCCAGTGATTACAAAAAGACCAAAGAGGAATACAATCTTTTAATCAACAAATAAAATATTCACAGGAGCTCTTATCAGCTGTCAAATTAAGTTATGAATCTAATTATTACTCTAAGAATTATTAGTAGACAGTTATGTGGTATTTTAGTAAGAAAATATTTCTTAGTGATGACAGAAATTTTCCATTTTTGTTCGAGATAAAAGGGCTGCAGTGGTAAAATCCTAGAAAATCATTAAACTATGAGTGAGTATATAGAAACACTAAAGACAAACTAGTTTAATAGGAATATGGGCTAACATAAAGCAAAGGTTCTTGGGATGAAGGAAAGTTAGAACTTTTGGTAAATACATTTAAATGTGCAGGGCAACTGGAGAAGCAGCTCCCTGCCTGGCTATTGTTTGGGTAGAGGGATTCCTGGGGTGGAGCACATTACTCCTAAATATTTTAAATGAAATATTTCCATCTAACAGTATTACAAAAGAAATGTGACAGTGCAGCGTTCTTGCAATTGTGATTTCTTGGGTTAAGTGCCACACAAATTGATTTGCTCTGGCCCTGCCCTTTCTAGATTCAGCCCCTGGGGTGAGCATGAGGATAGTAAGTATAACAGAAGTGCCTATATTACAATTATTCATCTTTACTCAGGGCCTAAGAAAAAACAGTAGTGCCACACCTGGAGTGAAATCAAGGAAGTAGAAACCAGAAGAATCATAAACCCTCCAGATCTAGCAACAAAGCCAACCAAGTTTTCCTAGAGCTAAAGCTAAGTAATTTTATGGAAATCTATCCTTACTGCCATTGGAAGCCAAGAAAGATGAGTCAGGCGTACCAAGGGATTTCAGATTTAAGACTAGTGACATACATTTTTAAGTTTGTATTTCTTTATCTTCTGTAACTTCTCAATGTTATTTTGGTTCACTCTGCTGTCTGTCCACAAAAAAATAAAATGTTTCCAAAATATATTTTAAAGATACATCCTTATTTCTATGAAATAAGGGTAGAAGTGAAGTTTAGAAATGATCTTATCTTACGAGGACAGTCCAGATGATCTAAAAGTAGGGTGTGATGGATGGGGCAACTGAAAATGAAAGCCAGGTAGGACATAATGTTAGTTATGGATAAGATACATAGGCTTGGCAGTACTTTAAGAAGTTTTGACTTTGTTCTACATGCAAATGAAGAGATACCAAAGGAAAGTGTTTAAGAGAGAAATGTGGAGAAGAGAGACACGTGGTGATCTAATTCAATATGCATTTTAAAATGTTGACTACCTCTGTATTCTGAGGAATAGATTCGAAGGAAGAATGGATGAGGTAGGAAAATACCTGAATTATGAAGTTATACCAGTAGTTTATTAAATATATGAGTATAACTTAAACAGAAATGGTAGTAGCCAATATGGACAGGAGTAACTGGGTTGGGCAACAGGTAAAATTGATAGGAATTTGTATATTCAAAGTTATTTGAAATATATCATATATAGGGTTAGACAGCATCAGATGAAAATATGGGCAGGGAGAATTCCACAGAGAAGGCTCATAAGATAGGTATAAATAAAGGTGCATATATAGTTTGGGGAGGGAGAATGAAATACAAGGGACTGATATAAAATATTTCTACTTTGCAAATAGTTGAAGGTAGAGAATATGCACTACTCACTTTTGTGATTCTTCAATAAGCTTTTTTCCAGGGTAAGTATGTTAGACTTTTGAGGAAAGGAGTTAAGAAATTTGTATTTGCATTAACTCTAGGAAAACATCTCAGAAAGCCAGACTGTCATTGATCTACAAATAAGACTTTCAAACACAGCCCTTCATGATGTATTAAAATAAGAAATGTTAAGTAAATGTGTTGAAATATTAAGTAAACATGTTGGTCTATTGTAAATATTAAAAATATAGAATATAAATAAACAACAGTAACAGAAGTCAACCCTTAATATTTGGGCCTTTAAAATTTAATGTTTATACATATTAAACCATTTTGTCTGTACTATGATAATGTTTATATTCAAAGTAATGGAAAAAATTATATGATATAATTCTAGTGGAGTTTCTACACAGAAAATAGTAGGGACTCCTGTGCTTTAGTTACTGCTATTTTCCCAGTGTTGAATAAATGTGTGATACATAATAGGGACCCAGTAAACATCTATAAAGTAAGTAAATTGTAACACAGGTTTAAAAGATTTATTCTTTGTGTTTGACAATAAAACTATTAAACCACACTTGCTTAGAAGGGACCTGTAGATCCAAATATGTGTAAAATGTAGCTCCTACTCTGAGAGCTTTTACATGTGATGGGAAAGATTTGACTTAAACAAGACTTTTTATAGTACAAGGCAGCCAGTACTGAATTAAATGCAGCTAAATTATTATTAGACACAAATTCTAGAATTGTTTTAATAGAACTATTGCCTTTGGCAATTTATTTTACCTCTTGAACCTAGTTTTAGTATCTTTAAAATGTAGTCACCACCTGTTTATAGTGCATGAGTAATAAATGGAGTAATGAAGATATAACCTCTATTCCAGTGATTTCAAACACCATGTCACAAGAACTGTAAAAACATGTAATACCTCACTGTTTAATCAGGGACGCTGACCTCTTTTCCCTTGTCTTGTCAAATAAAAACATAACAACAGTGAACACAACAATACCTGTTTGGTGTGAATGAATCAAAATTACACCTATTTTTTTTGTCAGATCAGCAAAAAAATATAATACATTTTTTGGTGTACCACAGATTTTCAGTAATTAGTTTATGTGTGCCATGAAATAAAAGAGGTTGAAAATCACTGCTCTATTGCCATTCTTGGCTCAGAGTAGATGCCAATACATCACATGTGGCTTTCAATGACAACAACAACAAACACTGCAAACCTAATATAAATTTTTAAAAGAAAAATAATTTGAAGAGACAAGACAAGCATCAGACCCAGACTCAGCTAGTTCTAATGGGAAAAGTACACGACATGCAAAAATTGTACAATATCAACAGAGAAATGGAAACCGGTAGAATTAAAAAGAAATGCTAGAAACCAAAATCAGTATAACAGAAATGGAGTATACCTTTGAAGGATTTGTCACTAGATTGGGAATTACTTAGGAAAGAATCGGGGACCTGAAAGATATGTGAATACAAACTTTACAAACTAAAATGAGACATAAGAATAGAAGAAAAAAAAAAAAGAACAGAGTATCCAAGAACTGTGGAACAATTTCAAATGGTTTAATATGCATAATAGAAACATCCAAAGAAGAAGAAAGAGATAGGAGAGGAAATTAAATATTTGAAATAATAAGTGTTGAGATGAACTAAACCATAGGTTCAGGGAATATCAGAGAACACCAACCTGTAAATCTTGTATACATATTTTTAAAAATTGCACTTGATTTTATCATCATCAGATTGTAGAAAACCAAAAATGAGAAAGAGCAAGCCTTAGCTATAGAGGGATAAGAGAAATAATTACATCAGACTTTTCATCAGAAACCACTGAAGCAGGAAAATAATAGAGTGAAATATTTAGTGCTGAAAGAACAAAAACTCTACAATTCTATATCAATTGAAAATGTCCTTCAAATGTGAAGAAATATTTTAATGACAAAATACTTTAATATATATTAACAAAATATATACAGGATTTATAAGCAGAAATTCACAAATTCTGATGAAAGAACTACAAGACCTAAATAAATGGAAATCTGTTTATAAAATAAGAGACTTGATATTTTAAAAATTGTTAGTTCTACCCCACTTGATGTATAGATTTATCATAATTGAAATAAAAATTCCAGCTAATTATTATGAAGTTATTAACAAACATATTGTAAAATTTATATGGAAAGGCAAAAGACCTAGACTTATCAATGTACTGCTGAAAAAGAATTAAATTGGAGCAATAAACAATTCTATTAAAAATGGCCAAAAGATCTGAATAGTCACTTAATCAAAGAAGGTATGGAAATGCAAAATAGGTACATATAATATATGTATGATTAACCTAACTTTTATTTTGGAATTGCACATTGAAGTAGCAATGAGGTACAACAATACACTTATTAGGCAAAGAACTGAAATAAACAAAAATAAATGCTGGCAAATAAACACCAGAAACCCTCTGTTCTGGTAATACAAAATGGTAAATCCACTTTGGGAGATAATTCAATTGTTTCACGTAGCTAAATACACTATTACTGTAGACTCAAATAATCACTCCTTAGATATATTCCTCATTGATCTGGAACCCTGTGTTCATACAAAAACTTGTGTATGAATATTTATCGCAGCTTTAAACTAGCAAACAATTAAGATGCTTTTCAATAGGTGAATGGATAACAAGCTGTGATACATTCATACACTGGAATACTAGTGAGTAATAAAAATATATCACTATTGAAAAGACACAGGCATCTTAAATGCATATGGACAAGTGAGAAATGTCCATCTTAAAAAGCTAGATACTATGTGATTCCAATTTTATGACAATCTGAAAATGACAAAGCTACAGAAACATTAAAAAGATCAGTGGTTGCTGGATTTGAGAAGGGTGGAAGGAAGAGTTGAGTTGGTAAAGCACAGGGAAATTTTAGGGCTGTGAAAATATTATGTGGGATACTGTAATGAGGGATATGTGACATGATGCATTTGTCAAAATCCATAGCATTTATAACACTAAAAATTAAACTTACTTTATGTAAAATTAAAATATATATTTAGTAGTTTGAGGGGGTCCCATAAAGGAATTATGACAAGAATATCTAAGTACGTTACAAATATGTAAAACAATGTTATTGAAGGTGATGTGGATAAAGATGCTAAATACCTTTGGAAATGAGTGGAATTAGAAAGATCCAAGGCACAAGGAACATCACGTGATCAATAACCTTGTTTTCCGTGGGATGTGCCTTCATAATTTTAATTCTTCTGTACAATATCTCTATATTGGAACTGAACAATTAATTAAATTGATGGTGATGGTGGGACCAAACTTTTTTGCTGTTAGAGCTTGAATTTACAGAAAGCAAGGGAAGCAAGCTATAAGTTTTCATTTGGTATGAGTTAGGGTCGGAGAAATTACTATCAACTCATTTTAATATAGATGTAGATGTTTACATATATAAGTATTTATAGATATGTGTATATGCAAATGGTAGTATATATGCACATATTCTCTTTGTCTGCTGAGAAGACATTAAAAACAAACACATTTCATTAGCAATTAACATAGCTAGTTCCAGATCTTAAGTTTCTAATGTCATTCTTCAATAAAAGCAACCAGGGATCCCCAGAAAAAAATGACTCATTCACAACTGAAGCAGATATATATTAGATGAGCCTGGAGCATCCTGAATTATAAGAATGTATAGGACTGCTAAAAAAAAGCAGAACAAATTTGGTAGTTTTATACCAAAAGCACACAGGAGTCAACTGAGAGAGCTCTTAGTAGCCACAGCTGGGACAATTTGAGCAACAAAATAAATAAAGTTGTATTGAGTTACAACCCAAAGAATAAAATAAATATCCAGTGGTCCATACTGATATAAATAATTAAATATATTAGGTCTGTCCAGAAAGTACCAGCCATATACTATGAAAAATAGAGACATTTACTGAACAAGATGCAAGATACAAGAAACATTGTACATAGCACAATGATGTCACAGTACTCTTCAAAGTAGTTACCTTGACCTCACATAGTTCTCCCAGCATCTCTTCCACTGTCCAAAACACTGCAAAATCTTTTGTTGGAATCACCATGAGCTGCCCCATTCCTTCTGCTCTGTTAACAGAAGCCACGGAACACATTTTGCCATGACATGTTTCATGCCAAGATCCTGCATCAAAATGTCTGACACACTAGTTTTTGGAGTCCTCAGATCAGCTTCTAGTTCTTGCACTGTCAGTTGCCAATCTTTGTGATTGCAGCCCATACATGTTCAACATTCTCAGGTGTTCTGCTTGCTGCAGGCCTTCCAGAACATGGATCACTTTCAACAGATTCTCTACCATCCTTGAAGCATTTGTGCCACACTTTTATTTGTGCTGCACTCATTGCATCATCCCTGAATGCCTTCTGATCATCTGAATAGTTCCTGTGAAGGAATGTTTAAGTTTCATGAAAAATTTGATGCTGATTATTTGCTTTACTTGCTCAGTCACTTTGAATACAATGGCCACACAGTACACATGCTCACTCAATGGCATCTACTGCCCCCACTGACTAGTACAGTGAAGTCGTCATTGTTCATGCATGCACATTCTAGTTCACTCTCCTAGGCTGCCAGATTACATCGATGTCTCACAAGTTATTCTTATTATATTAACAATGGCTTGATTTTTTTCTGAACAGATCTTGTAAATAGGAAGAAGAGATGAATCTTCCATGCAGATGGACCCCAAGTAATTTTTTATAAATATCGCACCCTCAGAGAGGGAGCATATCACCCCTAATTCTTTAAGTTTGAGCTGTACATAATTATTTTGTTCGAATTGGTACTGTTAAAAAAGAAAAATAATAATTTTACAGTAAAAAAAACCTGATAAACATTACTTTATCCAGGTGATCAAGTCAATGTCAACAGCAATAAGACATAATGATAGTATGTACACTTGATACGATGTGATGAAATTGACACTTTCTCTCTCTGGTCTTCTTCCTCCAAACCCATAACTACAGTTTAATCATAGCAAAAACACAAAATTACAATATAAGAGCATTCTAAAAGGACTTGTCAAGCACAACTCAAAACTCTCAAGGTCACCAAAAACAAGAGAAGTCTGACAAAATGTCACAGCCAAGAGAAGCCTCAGGAGAGATGATAATTTAACACAATGATATCCTGAATAAGAACCTGGAATAGAAAAAGGACGTTAGGCAAATATTAAAGACATCTGAATAAAGAGTCAACTTCAGTTCATAATAATGTATCAATATTGATTCATTGATTTGAACAAATGCCAGACTAATGCAAGATGTTAAGAATTGGGGAAACTGGAAAAAAGTAGTATGTGGTACTACTTATTTATTATGTCTCATTTTTTCTGTTAATCTTAAACTGTTCTAACATATAAAGTCTATTTAAAATATATCCTTCAGATTTCTTAGGTCACCTTGACTTTCCTTAAATTTTGAGACTTTTGTGTTTTCCATAAACCTCAAATAGGAATGCCCACTATATATGTACAATTCGATCTCTGACACATACTGCTCTAACCCTTTTCACCAGAGGAAACCACCTTCTTTGATCATGGTTTTTCCTACATTCTTTTTTACTTTTGCTTCTAGAAAACCTTGAAACATTTTACTTTCAGGATTAGTATTACTTCTAGCCATGTTGGTTCAGCATTCTAGATATAAGAGGCTATGAACAAAAATAATAAGTTAGAAAGTAAGGGCAAAACCAATAATGATTCAGATCACTCCTAAAGTGCACATAATTTTGCTGGTATATGTAAAGCTCACAGACAGCATTGTATTGTTGTTTTCTTGATCTGAGAAATTCACACTGGCTAAGCTGAATAAGCTAAGAGGCAGCAACATGTAAAGAAAATGAGATGTGAGACCTGAGAAAGCAAGAGGCTTAAGCTCTGATCCAATATCTGCCACAATCTGAGAGTAGGATATTCAGTGAGAAATTTTAATCTTTTGGACCTGTCATTTCTACCTTCATAACTAGAGAGGATAGGTTTAGATGTATCCTGTGCTTTTCTCCCATTTCTAGTATTCCCTGAATTTTATAGATCAACAAATAATAGTAGTGGTTTTAAAAGGTTTTTTTAAAAAAGAGAAATGAACAAAAAAGAGATTCTAATTATGTTTTTACTGGTTATACTCTTTATCCACTCCCAACTATTCTTCTCACACACACACAAAAAATATCCTGTATTAAAAATAATTAGTGGTTTAACATTCAATTTTTAATATAAAATAAACTTATAGTATTTTAAAAAGCCCCGCATGATCTGGCTCCTGCATCATTTTACTCTATAAAGGTCATCTTTCCAGTCTCCCATGAATTCCTGCCACACTGGTGTTCATTCAATATGTGTAGTTCTTTCCTGTTTTGGGTTCTACACTCATTACTGAAAACAATTTTTCCAAATCTTTGGTTTTCTAATTCCTGTTCATAATTCAAAACTGTTTTAGATCGACTTTTCTCAAAAGAATTCATTCACCCTGAATCTAAACTAGGTCACACTGTTTTATTAGCTCATTGCACTTTTATATTTCCTACAGAACACTTATCATATTATAAATAATATGTATGAGGTGATTGTAAAATGTGTTTGCAAAGTCTTTGACGTTTTTCCCATTGAGAAATGAACTCTCCATTCCCTTCCCTGAATCCAGGTCATTAGTGATTCACTTGTAACCAATAGAAAGGATCTGAAGTGACACAAGAAGAATTTGAGGTCAGAAAAGCCCATAAAAGATAATTCAGATTCCGTCTGACTCACCTCAGATGCTAGCATTTCAGAATCCCAAGTACCACATAAAAAGTCTGACTATCCTGAGAAAATCATGCTATAGAGGTGACCTATTGACTCCAGTCAAAAGCTGAGCTAAGTTCCAAGCTGCCAGCCATGAGGATAAGTTATCTTGGAGGTTACACATGATTGCAAACCAGCCAACATCTGGCTACAACTGCATAAGAGACCCCATTCCTAAATTATGACCCACAGAAAAAAATGATTATGCCAGTTTGGGGGGTAATGTGTTATGCAGCAGTAGTGATCAAAATAACGGGTATGCATGTGACTATGTCTGATATTTCGTTATTCTCTGTGCTGCAGTGTATGTACTTGGAGAGAGACTGTGCCTCTTTGTTCTCTGCCATTTACCCAGTACACAGGATGGTACATGTAAAATGTTAATGTTGAAATAATGATGTGGATGTTTCACAAAGGATTTAAAATCTTTATTATAAAAGTTTATATAATGTATTCAATATTAATCCTTTTATGGATATCTACATTTTCAGGGGGGTTAATATAGAGCACCATTTAGTATAGAGCACCATTTAGAAACTTGTATTTGATTTTTAGAATATATTTAAACTATATTCACTGTGGATTTTATTCTTTCAAACAACTTTAACCATATTCCAACTCATATATTGCTGGTTGGATTGTACAACGGTGCAAACACTTTGGAAAAGTTTAGCAGTTTCATACAATTTTAAACTTAGTTTAGTTTTTAAATTTCCCCAATGACCAGAGTGATCCTATTCCAAGATAGCCAGAGAAATAAAATCATATGTCTCTGTGAAGACTTGTTTATGACTGTTCATAGCAGCATTATTCATAATAGCAAAAACTAGAAACAACCCAAATGCCCATCAACTGGTAAATAAACTGTTGTATATTCATACAATGAAATGTTAGTTGGAAGAAAAAAAAATGAAGTACTGATGTATATATACTTCAATATGGGAAATTTCAAAATATCATGCTAAATGAAAGGACCCAGAAACAAAAGACTACACTTTATTTCCTTTTATATGAAATATTCACAAAAAGAATATATATATTTATATATATTATATATACATATTCATACATATGCACAGAAAGTAGATTCATGGTTGTCTGCAACTTGGGACAGGAAAATGCAGTGATTACAAAGGGCAATATTCTTTATGGAGTCATAGGAATGTTTCAAAAAGTTTTAGGATGCTCTACAACTCTGTATTATTGCCAAAGATAATTAACTTGCAAACATAAAGTTAGTGAATTTTATGGTGTATAAATTATCCATGAGAGCAAACAAAAAATGTACCACTCTGTGACATTGCAGAGGTCAGATGCCAGTTGTTTTAAAGGGAAGAGCAGTTGTTATAATTATCTGGTAATTCTCAGAAACATATTCCTGAATGTGATTTACCTTGTGAACAAACTTATAAAATTTATTTTGGTTAATATAGAAAACGATGTTAAATAGCAAGCTTAATACAAAAGTAGAAACTAAAGCAAAGGGAGAAAGACAAGTGTAATGAGTTAACTGAGAAAGATGGAAGCAATTTGTAGCAAATGGAGAAGAAAGGAAACTAAGAAAAATCAACAATGTACCCAATGGTGCACAAACTACTGCAGTAGCCTCAATGTATTGTCTTATAAGTGTCTTTCAACACCCCACCCTTTGAAAGTCCTGAGGTGAAAACATATTAAGAAAGTGTGACCCACCAGAGTATAAAAACAGATACCTGAGTGCACTTGAGACAAGTGAAAATGAGAAAATTGATCAAGAAAATGAAGCCTTCTCTGTGTAATAAATCAGAGATACTGATACTGCTCTTCAATAACAACTAAAAATTAAAATAAACACATTAACCGTGCAGCTGACGAAGTTAATTCCCTATTCTAAAACATGGCTTCTCTCTTTGAAACATATAATATTGAACAACAAGACAGATTTAAAAGACAATAATAAAATATCTGTGATTATAGACAGTTTATGTATTTTAATAAATTTAATTCTAAATATAATCTAACTCATGAGTTATTTTATAAGCCTTCTTTCAGGACTGCTAAATTCACACTAGTAAATTATGATTTAAACAAAAAAATTTACTTGAGCTGTTTTTGTTTTAAAATGCTACAACAATGGTCACAATTAACAAATATCCATGATCGAGATAATGAACCAACTCTTTAGGAAGGAACATTGTGATCGATGATCTATTATGAATAGTGATCTTTCCATATATAATAAGATCTTTAAAATTTGAAGTTTATTTGGATGGAAATATGGTCTTTCTTTATTAAAATTTATATCAGTTTGAAGTTAAAGCTTCTTGATGTCTCTCGATCAGCATTCAGTCATGTATAATTTTACAATCTGAGGATACATTCAATGGTAATTTGGAGTTTTCGACTAAATGGATTCATATTTAATTTTCCACAAATTGCTGAATAATTTTTTTTTCAATACTGGTTTTTATTTCTTGTTTCTGTCATGTGGCTTGTTTGAAGATAACCACTCATTTCCTGCTTCTAAACTGTCTTCTGTATGAGTTATATCTAAACAGAATACTAGGATGATAGGAGAAACAAGGTTTATTTAATAATTAAATGTAACAACATATGACATAAAGTCAAGAGGGTCTGGAGTGAAAACTTCAGAGTCCCCACTTGCTTTGTGACTGCAATAAAATGCATAAGATTTAATTCTATATTCAGAAATTTTGCATTTGTGCTTTTATAAATAATCTATATATATTATTAAATTTATTGGGATGATATTGCTTAATAAAATTATATAGGTTTCAAGTGTACAATTCTGTCATACATGATCTGTATATTGCATTGTGTTTTATCACCCAAAGTCAAATCTTCTTGCCAGTCCCTTTTTCTCTAGAGTCTTTCTCCTTCTCTCCTGGGAGGGTGGAGAGGACACCAGGGGTCATGGAGAATGAAGGCTCATGAGAGTGCCCAAGTCCCTGAGTTACCAGACAGAAGGCTGCACAACCAGAATATTAGCATTGAATTTTGAGATGATTGAGTAAGCAGTTCTTATTCTCTTCATATATTTGTCCCGCTTTACCCTTTACAACCCCCACATTTCTCCCTCTCTTAACTACCGTACTGTTGTCTGTATCTATGAGTTTTTTATTTGTTTGTTTTTCTTGCTTTTCATTTGTTGCTTTCAGTTTTATATTCTACATATGAGTGAAATAATATTGTTCTTGATTTTTCCATTTTAATAGGTTGAGTTTGTTAGTCTGAATACTTGATAAGTAAAATGTTACTTCATCAATGACCTAAAGTTTTCAAGGGTGTAACCAATTTTTTATTTAATCATTCTGAGTATTTTTTGCAAGTAACATTAAATATGTGAAATTTTACTGTAATTATAATTATTTTCAAATATTTAACTAGTTTTTTGTATATTCACAATCCTTCAATTTGCATTCTACTTTGTAATTTTCTCAGTCTGTGTTCTTTGTTTTTCTTCTTAAACATAACTTTCCAAAGTTAAGAACAGTGATCAAATAAAGACCTGAATGTGAATATATTTGAAAAATTATTTTTTTCCTCCTACTCTTATGGCTTATATTGACTGTCATTCAGAGTGACCTGGTTTATCTCCATAGATTTTAGTATTTGTGTGCTTAAATCTGAATTGTCTTCATAGAACTTGGGAAGTTTTTTTCTTTCTCTATAGGAATGTGAAAAAATAATTCCTCACAAGTATCGATGTTGTTAGAACATGGGGGTATCCTGAACCACAGCCACTGGCTAAGAGTTCCCCACTGTGAGAGTTTCATGATTAGTACCACTCATGGTGTCAACAATAGAAGAACAATGCTGCCCTGTGCTAATTCACATAAGACAATTACAGTAAAATATATACATCAATGACTCAATTTATTTTTATTGTTTCTCTATCTACCCACCAGTTTCCTCAAGCATCTTCTTAGAAACCAAGGATTAGGCTATTTTATACCATCTAATCGAAACAAAGGGAACAAGGTTGAAAAATGTAAGATAAAAATATGAGTGCCCAAGTGAGATTGCAAAGTTAAGTTATCAAATAAACTTCTAATTTAGGACTCTCTAACTTTTAAATGTGTGTTGTTTTAGGCATCCTTCAACTTAATTTACAAATAACAAGAAATATTTCAAGAGTGTATTTATTGTATTATGAGGAAATAGTCTAGAAACCTGCCTCCTCTAACATTAACTTTATATGCTAATTGAGAAAACAACTCCAGATATTCAAAATAGCAAAGCCCACCATCAAGTAACATGTCGTCTCTTATCCATAAGGAATCTACAAGTTATTGGAATGAGAAGAGCTTGCAGAGTTTGTGCTCAAATCTTTGCCATCCATATTGTCACCGAGCTCTTACAATAGCAACCGAGGGATCTACCTTAATCCCAGGAATTGGAAATTAATTGTACATAGTAGAAACACTGGCAAAATTAGGTCTTTTTTTTTCTTTCAACATCTGTGCAAAGTGTTAATGCCTATGAACAAATGCTCTGAACTATCTGGTTAATAGTAAGAGAACACTTTAAATGAGAACTTACATGCAAATTGAAGCATAATAGTTGTCTAATTTTTATGAGTCACAAAAAATGATGGTCCTTTAATTGAAATTAGAAGAAAATGACAGCTCAGAAAAGAAATATCTTAGAATTTGATTCCTCTAGGTCTAGTTGTATTCATTTACTATAGTGAATTTAGAAATCTGTAAGAGACAACAATACCAGTATAAAAAATTAAATGCTTGGATTCCCTTGTGACAGAGACTGTAATGTGTTCACCAAAACCTATTTCATTTTTCTATCACATACTCTGTTAGAACTTACTTTACAATTTCCCTTGCACTTAAATGAAGTAATTTTCTGAGTCCTGGCCGATAAAATGTGAGAATAGTTATCTATGTCTATTGAAAGCCAAATAATTAATATTAGGAGTGTTCTTTCTCCAGAGTCTTTTATTTTAATATGCTTTACTGATTATGCTGTTACAATTGTCCCTATTTCTTTTCCCTTTGTTCCCCTTCACCCAGTGCCCCCCCTCCCTCCAGTTATCCCCCCCTTAGTCCATGCCCATTGGTTGTGCATATAGTTCTTCTCAACCTCTTCCTGTCTACTCCATTCCCTCCTACTATGCTTCTTAATTCCTGTACCATCTCCTTCCCTTTCCCTCCTTCCCCCTCCCAGCTGATCTCCACAGATTATTTTCCCCATACCTACAATTCTTTTCCCACTCTTGTTGCCTATTTAGTTTGCCTTTGTTTCGGTTCCCTAGCTTCTGTTGTTGGTTGTTGTGATACAGTTTTCATTTTAATGTTCATAGTTTTGATTCTCCTTCTTCTAAACCAGTCCCTTTAACATCTCATAAAATAGTGGTTTGGATCTGATGAACTCCTTCAGTTTTACTTTGTCCTGGAAGCACTTTCTCTGCCCTTCTGAATGACCGCTTCACTGGATAGAGTAAATGTGGTTGTAGGTTTTTTGCTTTTCATTTCTTTGAATATTTCCTGCCAGTCCCTTTTTCTCTAGAGTCTTTCTCCTTCCCTTCTGAGAGCATGGAGAGGACACCATGGGTCATGAAGAATGGAGGCTCACGAGAGTGCCCGAGGCCCTGAGTAGCCAGACAGAAGGCTGTGCAACCAGAATATTGGCATTGAACTTTGAGATGATTGAGTAAGCAGTTCTTATTCTCTTAAGTCACTGATAAATCAAAATACATTTTTAGCAGTGATGATAACTAATCTAATAGAGAAGTTAGTTCTTTAGAGTAGGGTGCTGTAATAAAAAAAATCATAACATTGTTGACATTGTATTAGCAACTGGACTCCTAGCAATGAAGTAGCTGGTGCGAAGCTAGAGATCCATGTTATCAACTGCAAAATATTTAGTAAAATTTCATTTACAGTCTCCTGGAAGGTAGATGAAGCAAGTGGCCAAGGAAAAGTGGCAGGAAATACTAAGTATATTTGTGTGTTCTTGACACTATTGACTACCTTACACAAGGTACTATAACAAACAAATGAGTTCATGAAGAAATTGCATTTCAAAATAATATTAAAGAGAGCATAGCTGGCTAGAGACTAAGAGCTCTTAACAAATAGAAAGTTGTTTTAACACTCACCTACTTATATTAGCACTCTCCTGGTACTCCACAGTTACTTAAATATTTATATTTACACACTGCCTCTTATCCTGACAATATCTGGCTCCTTAACTAAAGAGTGAGAATACTGTTTATATTATTTTCTCAAGTGTTGCCAAGCAGTCAGAGGAGTGTCCAGTATGTAATAGGCATTGAGAAAGATATATGTATGTACATGTTTAAAGTATTAATTTAAAACAGATTGAAGCACAAAGAAAGTTTCAGGTTCTATTCTGATAGTTGCAGGTACATGCAAATCTAAATAAGAGGTCACCCATAAAAATAAGTAATGAAAAGGCAAAGAGGAGTTCTTATACATGTTTACAGAATGCTGTATGCAAACAGTTTTATACATGTACAAAGTCACTGCTGTGCAAAGTCATGCCACTGTCCGTAAGCCAAAGATTATTAGGAATGGAGGTGGGCAAATGACGTTGAGGCTATTGGCTCATTGCAACAGGAAGACAGCTTACTATGGCATAATAAGGGCATCTCACTGAGAGGGTATGCACTTTAAAGAACAAAATAAACTGATGAACAAAATAGAAGCAGAGACATTAGTGCATGGAACAAACTGACAGCTCTCAGAGAAGAGCGGGTTAGCAGAGGATAGGATGAAAGAAGGTGAGGGATTAGCCAAAAAGAAAGAAATAAAAGAAAAACACACGCAACACATAGATGCAGACTTCAGTGGTACTAAGAGGGAGACGGGTGCCAGGGGTAGATGAGGGGGAAATGGTAACATCTGTAATAGTGTCAACAATAAAAATAAAGTGAAAAAAGAAAAATTTGGTTTATGATTTGGGCTTCCATTAGATGATTTTTAAGAAGGGTCAGGAAGGAAGTGTTTTTGCTCCATTGAGTGCTATCGGAAAGCAAAGGTAATTCTGTAATTGGATATCGTACGATGTTTTATGTAGATTGTGAGAGAATGGAGCAGGCCTAAAGCTGCAATTGATAAAAAATCATCCGTAACTGTCATAATTAAAAGGGAAAGCTTGGTCATTGTTGTGGTTTGAACAAAGTTCTTATTTTTGTCTATGCTCAGACATGATTAATGAGTTGCATTGTTTTATTTCACTTCTATCATAATTTAGAGTGGCTGTATCTGATGCTGAGATCTCTGAAATTATGTTCAACAGGAAAAAAAAAAAAACAATGCTAACCTTTGAGAGCGATGGCTTATCTGTCATGGATTGCTATTTCCTTTCTTAGAGACATGTTTGCAAATGAGAAATTATTATTGGTTAGGTAAAATGAAAATATAAAAATCACAAAAACATTGTCATTTTCAGTGGTGCGAAAATATCCATTTGTTTTGACCAGGAGAAGAGATAGGAATTCTAGTACCATAAATTTAAAATCTCAATATATCCCAGATCATTCTTTTCTCAGATTACCTTCTTCTCAAAAATAAATAAAAAAATAATAGAGTTTTAAAATAGACTTTGGCTACTGCTCATTTTTTATTCTTCCAAAATAATTCTATATATTGAGAACACATTTTTTTAACAATCAATTAACAAAGCCAGTTGAAATTCCTAGAAAAAATATTTCTCTACTACATCCCTTGAGTATGAAATTTCTTTTTAATCAATGTAATTTGTAGAACAAAGTAATCAAAGCATAACATGTACAAACATACTTGGCTTCCCTTTCCTTACAATTTAAAATAGTGCTTCAAACTTTTAAAAATACTAGCAAATGTGGATGCCTATGCATGAAGATAGATATACTTAAAATAAGCAACTGAGATTTGATTAAAACCATAATACATATTAAGCAGAGTTTTCAAATCAATGGTGCATTTCATCTTGAGTCAGTGTCAAAAATGAGAGATAATACCTAGGTGACTTTTTGAAGAATTAGACAATTTCTTTTGTGAGTTCTATACTGATAAGCATTAAGGGAAGACTGTTAAAACATAATATAAATTTGTTCCATAGAGGCCAAGAATGAGATTCAAAATTAGATCAAGATACATGATCTAAAATTTCCTTGTGTCGCCTAAAACCACAAAAGTAATTTAGCCTCTCTGAAACCACATACAGATAAGTCTCCCTGCCATTTTTACTTTGATAACAGATATCTCACATTATTGCATCTAGGTTTTGTAATTCCTTCTCACAGAGGAGTCCTAATGCCTTAGTAGCAATTTTAATAGAAAGTCAGGATCAGTTTAAGTGATAATAATTATGAAAGAGTGAATTATGATTCCCAAGAAATCATAATAGGGAAACATGTAGTTATAGAATGCTATGATCCTGACCTTCTTTCTTCTAAATAACAAGCAAAAATAAAAATACAGAAGCATTTTCCAAATTTTTCTTTTGAGCGAAAAAGATATGAATTCTTCCTCTTTCTTTACAAATATTAGTCTGGCAAAATCTTTACATATTCCATAGTTTAAATATATATATCTGATAGAGACCATTTGACCATGGATATAAAGTGCCTTTTTGTTTATTCATATATTTGATTTATGTTAATTTTTCTGTTCTGATTTACTGAGAGGAAAATACAATAATGGGATTTAAACCTTTGAGAACTTTCTTGTACATTTAAATTTTGGGGCTCTTTTTAGTAGGCTTGTTGTATATGGTATCGCTAGGTAATAATTATAATTTAAGACAAATAATTATTTAAAAATAATTAAATATTTAAATATTTAAAAATATTTTGTTAACAGGATGTGTAACAAGTCAATTTTATATTTAACATGTTGGGAGTCATAAAGTAAGTGAATCAGTAGAAATGGACGTTTTAAATCTAAAACTTTAGTTTGCAAACAGTTTTATTTGTAGAAAAGCAAAATCTTTATTATTAAGATCTGCATGCATTAGAAATTCTGCTTAATTTCTCCATTTAAGATCATATTAAATAAACTTGTAGTAAATTGTAGCTCATATGAGATTCTTAGGAAAATATGAATGGGAGAACATATATGCCAATGCTACATCTGATAAGGGGTTAATATCCAAAATTTATGAAAAGCTTATACAAATCAACACCAAAAAACCCCCAAACGATCTAATTTAAAAATGGGCAAAGGACATAAAAAGACATTTGTCCAAAGAGGACATATAGATGGTCAATAGACACATGAAGAGATGCTCAACATCATCAGAAAAATGCAAATTAAAACCACAATGAGATGTTACCTCACACGTGTCATAACAGCTATCATTAATAAATCAACAAGTGCTGATGAGGATGTGAAGGAAAGGAAACCCTTGTACACTGTTGGTGGAAATGCAGGTTGGTGCAGTCACTGTGGAAAGCAGTATGGAGTTTCCTCATAAAATTAAAAATGGCACTGCCTTATAGACCAGTGATTCCACTTATGGAAATATATCCAAAGACACAGAAAACACTGATTCTAAAGAATATGTGCACCCCTATGTTCGTTGCAGCATCATTTACAACAGCCAAGATTTGGAAGCAACTCAAGTGCCCATCAGTAAATGAGTGGATCAAAAAGCTGTGGTTCATTTGGACATGGAATAGTCTAAATGTACCACACTGGCTGCAGAAAGGAAGGATATCTTATCCTTTGCCACAGCATGAAAGGATCTGGAGAGCATTTTCCTAAGTGAGATAAGCCATCAGAGAAAGACAAGTACCATATGACTTCACTTTTAAGTGTAACTTAATGAAATAAACAAACAGAGTCATAGATAGAAGGCACACTGACAGTTGTCAGAAGAAAGGGGGGCTGCAGGGCTGGGTCAAAAAGGTGAAGGGATTAAGCAAAAATCAAAACAAAACAAAACAACAACAAAAAACCATCATAGCCACAGATAACAGCGTGGTGATTACCAGAGGGAAGGGACAAGGGGAGACATAGAAGAGGGTAGAGAGGAGATAAATGGTGGTGGAAGGAGACTTGATTTGGGGTGATGACCACACGGTACATTATACAGAATTGTACATCTGAAGCCTATATAATCTTATCCAATGTCACCCCAACAAATTCAATAATAAAAGAAAAAAAATTGTAACCTTCCTCTTATATGTCAATAAAATAAATTATATTAAATAAGCTTATAGCAATTTGTAGCTCATATGAGATTTTTAAGACACTGTAGACCTAAAAGCAGGCAAAATGTGATCGAATAAGTTTTCTTTACGAAATTATTAACCAACGTTTCTGAGTAAAGTGCAAATAATCAGATACCGTATGTGGAATAGTAAGAGAAGTAGGCATTTAAGAGAAATTTGATGCCTAATTTGTTAAGAGCCTGACAAGCTAGAGCCAGCAATGGGTTATCCTGGGAAAGATTTTTTATTCCAATGATGTTTGCATTTAGGATTGAGTGAAAGAAGATACCTAGTTTTTCTACCTGTTGTGTGTATGTGAGTGTGTATCCTCAAAATTAGAATTTTTTTTTTTTTTTACCCAGAGGATCCCAGTCTAAATTACAGAATCCAAAGCACATAAGTCTTTCTTTGGAATTTTGTATCTTTCTCAATCCCTTTATTTTTTAATGAATGAGTCTTTATATTTAAAGTGAGTTTCTTATAAACAACATATAGTTGAATCTTGGTTTTTGATCCACTCGTGCAGTTTTTCTGTTATGTATATATATATATATACATATTTAGACCATTGACTCATATTTAACTTAATATCTACCATTTTTTACTTTTTATTCATTGCCTTTATTTTTTAAGTATATTTTATTGATTATATTGTTATAATAGTTCCAATTTTTACCCTTTGCTCCCTTCTGCCCAGCACCCCCCCTACCCCAGCAAACAGCCCCAAGTCCATGCCCATGGGTCATACATGCAAGCTCACCTGCTTCACCCTTTCATATATTCTTCTTCATCTTTATTTAAATTAATTATTTTAACAATAAAAAATAACAATCCCTCCCTCTCAGACTTAAGACCCTTTATAATCTTATAAAGGACAATGGGCGAACGTCTCAAGCTCCTCTAGCTACTTCAAGCTGGACATGGTCATCATCCTACCTACCCTTGGGTCGAGAAATCCCTGATAAGAGTTGGGGTGTAGAGGGGAGGGTGGCCTTCCCACATGGGGAAGGATCGTGCAGACTCCAGGTCGGGTGGCTGTCCCCGGACAATGGCGTGCTTGGTTTAACAGGTTGGCATCCTTGTGGTATTCTGGGGGCAACAGGTTTGGCAACAGGGTTAGAAGATATCATTCAATCCATAACCACTAGATGACAAAAGGCAGGTATTAATTTTTTAATGTCCCACATTAGGGAAAAGAAGGGCTTCTTTGGAGGAAGGTGTGCCAGGCACATGTCACCTGTCCAAAACCCTTTTGCCCATTATAGTTAGTTTGGGCTGAGGGAAATATTTTAGCAACCACCCCTCCCCAAGACCTCTGGGCTCTTTCTGTCCAAGCCATTAGGATAGAAAAGAGAAACCAGTTTTAAAGTGAAGCCCATGGACTACACCATTTTTCACCAACCCAGCCACTTAGTTCAGCCAAACTGTTGAGTCTCAAGAGGCAGCAATGCAGACAGGATTAAGTGAGGCCTACAGAGACAATCAACTCAGGTAATGAGATCATAGGCTTATGCTCTATGAAAACAGAAAATGCATGTTAATTTATGTAACATAACCCACATACAAGTCTCTAAATCTGTAGGACTGTCTTATCAGAAAGACATCCAGTTGCAAGGCAATTGACATTCTTCTTGCCTGTAAATTAAACAACTTTGATAATACCACAGACGTAGTTTAACTTTCAAATGAAAACAAATTTTAAATGAAAAGAAACTTTAAAGATGGTTAGCTGCACTACTTTATAGTCTACCACTGAGCATTGTGATTTTCCTTGAATCATGATTTTTCTCCTTAAGATTACCCTCCTTGTCATTAAAGGGACTGCATTAACTCCATTTTTAATTTACCCTCTTCATTTGCATTAACACAACAAGAGCAGCAAATAATCATTTATGATCTTTAGTTGTGCTTTGCTGGAACTTATGCAAGGAACATTTAGGGTGACCTTCAGTCTGCCCTTCAGGGCACAGAAGCTGAGCCACATACCTGCCATTCAGCCTTGCCTGTAAACACCTGTCTTTTCCAAGTCCTTCAGGTTTTTAATTGTGCCTTAAGGTCCCTTCTAGCCAACTTTCAGGAAAGCAACCTTCATTTCTTCCCTGGAAAGATTGCCAAGGACCGCACAACCAACCAAGCTACCAGGCCCTTTTTCTCGTGGGCATTTATTACCTTCAAAAGTCAATCCCAGTTCCTCAGGGCTTTTTGGTAACAATCAGAGCCCAAGCATGTCTTCTTTAGGCATGACATTCCAGTAAAAGTCTTGGTCACAAAAATATCAACAACTTGTCTTATTAGTTTTATGCAAAGAACCTTATGTCATTACTTACTTCTTCAGAATGCCAAATTCTGGAGGGATCACATCGGGAGAAAAATATACAGTGTGAAGGAAAATCTTTGTCCTTCTAATATTCACTAAAATTGAATTTCCATTCTGCATATTTTTTTTTCCCCCCACTAAAATTTTTTTGTTTGTTTTTTCATTATAGGTGTCCCATGTTTTTCCCCCTTTTACTTCCCTGCACCCTGCCCACCTCTTATCCCACATTCAGTGCCCACCCCGTTCTCCATGTCTGTGGGTCGTTTATACATGTTCTTCAACTAGACTCTTCCCCTTATTACCCCCTTCTCTCCCTCCTGCTCCCCCCCTTGTTACTGTTAGTTTATTCCTTGTTTACATACCTCTGGTTCAATTTTGTTCATTTGTTTGTGTTGTTTATTTGTTTCCTGTAATAGGTGACAGCATAAGGTATTTTTCTTTTGTTGCCAGGCTTATTTCGCTAAGCATAATTCTCTCTAGTTCCATCCATGTTGTTGCAAATGGTAGAAGTTCCTTCTTTCTTTCTGCTACATAGTACTCCACTGTTTGTATGTACCACAGTTTTTTGATCCACTCATTTACAGATGGGCATTTTGGTTGTTTCCAGCACTTGGCTATTGTAAATAGTGCTGCTATGAACATAGGGGTGCATAGATTCTTTGGAATTGGTGTTTCAGTATTTTCTGGATATAGCCCTAGCAATGGAATTGCTGGTTCAAAAGGCAGTTCCGTTTTTAGTTTCTTGAGGAAATTTCAAACTGTTTTCCATAGTGACTGCACCAGTCTGCATTCCCACCAGCAGTGCACCGGGGTTCCCATTTCTTCGCATCCTCTCCAGCACAAGTTGTTTGTTGATTTGTTGATGATGGCCATTCTGACTGGTGTGAGGTGGTATCTCATTGTGGTTTTTATTTGCATCTCTCTGGTGTCTAGTGATGCTGAGCATTATTTCATATGTCAATGGACCCTCTGTATGTCCTCTTTGGAGAAGTGTTTGTTCAGGTCCTTTGACCATTTTTTAATTGGGTTGTCTGTCTTCTTGGTGTTGAGTCATATAAGTTCTTTATATACTTTGGAGATCAATTTCTTGTCTGAGGTATCATTGGCAAATAAAATTTCCCATATGATTGGTTCCCTTTTCATTTTACTGATGTTTTCTTTTGGTGAGCAGAAACTCTTTAGTTTGATGTAGTGCCATTTGTTTATTCTTTCCTTTATTTCCCTTGCCTTAAGAGATATATCATTGAAAATGTTGCAACATGGGATATCTGAAAATTTCCTGCCTGTGTTTCCCTCTAGGACTTTTATGATGTCACATCTTACATTTAAGTCTTTGATCCATCTTGAGTTTATTCTGGTGTATGATGTAATTTGGTGGTCTAGTTTCATTTTTTTGCATGTCCCTGTCCAGTTCTCCCAACACCATTTGTTGAAGAGGCTCTTTTCACTCCATTTTATGTTCCTTCCCCCTTTTCAAATATTAGTTGACCATATAGACCTGGGTTTATTTCTGGGCTCTCTTTTCTGTTCCATTGATCTATATATCTGTTCTTATGCCAGTACCGGACTGTTTTGATTACCGTGGCCTTGTAGTATAGTTTGATGTCAGGTATTGTGATTCCTCCTACTGTGTTCTTCTTCCTCAAAATTGCTGTGGCTATTCGGGCTCTTTTTTTGGTTCCATATAAATTTTTGAAGTATTTGTTCTAGGTCTGTGAAAAATGTCATTGGTATTTTAATAGGGATTGCTTTGAATCTATAAATTGCTTTGGGTAGTATGGACATTTTAATGCTGTTGATTCTTCCCATCCATGAACATGGTATAATCTTTCATTTATTTGTATCTTCCTTAATTTCTTTCTTCAGTGTTATGTAGTTTTCTGAGTACAGATCTTTTACCTCCTTGGTTAAGTGTATTCCTAGGTACTTTATTTTTCTTGTTGCTATGGTAAATGGGGTTTTTCTTTTAGTTTCTATCTCTGATATTCTATTGTTTTTGTACAGAAATGCCTTCTATTTCTGAATATTGACTTTGGACCCTGCTATTTTGCCAAATTCACTTATTAGGTCGAGTAGTTTTTTTGTGGAGTCTATAGGATTTTCTATGTATACTATGATGTCATCTGCAAATAATGACAGTTTTACTTCCTCTTTTCCAGTTTGGATGCCTTTTATTTCTCTTTCTTGTCTGACTGCTGTGGCTAGAATTTCCAAGACTATGTAGAATAGGAGTGGAGAGTGTGGACATCCTTGTCTTGTTCCTGACCTCAGGGGGAATGCTTTCAGTTTCTGCCCATTGAGTACGATCTTAGCTTCAGGTTTGTCGTATATGGCCTTTATTATGATGAGATTTTCATCATAAATGGGTGTTGTACTTTGTCAAATACTTTTTCTGCATCTATTGATATGATCATGTGGTTTTTGTCTTCATTTTGTTTATGTGGTATATTATGTTTATTGATTTGCGAATATTAAACCATCCTTGCATCCCTGGGATGAATCCCACTTGATCGTGGTGTATAATCTTTCTAATGTATTTCTGGATCCGTTTTGCCAATATTTTGTTGAGGATTTTAGCATCTATGTTCATCAGCGATATTGGCCTGTAGTGTTCTTTCTTTGTTGTGTCTTGACCTGGTTTTGGAATTAGGGTAATACTGGCTTCATAGAATGAGTTTGGACGTCTTCCCTCTTCTTGGATCTTTTGGAATAGTCTGAGGAGTATAGGATTTAGTTCTCTCCTAAATGTTTTGTAGAATTCACCTGTGAAGCCATCAGGTACAGGGCTTTTGTGTTCTGGGAGTTTTTTGATTACTGCTTCAATTTCACTAGTTGTTATTTGTCTATTCAGGCTTTCTGGTTCTTCTTGATTCAGTTTTGGAAGACTATATGATTCCAGGAATTTGTCCATTTCCTCTAGGTTGTCAAATTTCTTGCCATACCATTGTTTGTAATAATTTCTTACAATCCTTTGTATTTCTGTGGTATCGGTTGTGATTTCTCCTCTTTCGTTTCTGATTTTGTTTATTTGGGTCCTCTCTCTATTTTTCTTGATGTGCGTGTTTAAAGGCTTGTCAATTTTATCTTTTCAAAGAAACAGCTCTTACTTTTGTTGATCTTTTGAATTGTTAGTTTCGTCTCTGTGTCATTAAATTCTGCTCTGATCTTGATGATTTCCTTCCTTATACTCGCTCTGGGTTTTGCTTGTTGTTCTTCCTCTAGTTCTTGTAGCTGTAGGGTTAAAATTTTTATTAGAGATTCTTCTTTCTTTCCTGGGAGATTCCAAATAATTGGAATTAGTTTATTTAATTGGGATGATTTCTTTTTTTTTAAGTATATTTTATTGATTATATTGTTACAATAGTTCCAATTTTTTCCCCTTTGCTCCCCTCCACCCAGCACCCCCCTTCCCCAACAATCCCCTCTCCAAGTCCATGCCCATGGGTCGTACATACAAGCTCTCCTGCCTCACCCTTTCATATATTATTCTTCTTCTTTTTTAAAAATAATTAATTAATTAGTTAAGTATTTTAACAATAAAAAATAACAAGCCCTCCATCTCAGACTTAAGACCCTTTACAATCTTATAAAGGACAATGGACGAAGGTCTCGAGCTCCTCTAGCTGCTTCAAGCTGGACATGGTCGTCATCCTACCTACCCGTGGGTCAAGAAATCCCTAATAAGAGTAGCGGTGTGGAGGGGAGGGTGGCCTTCCCACAAGGGGAAGGATCATGCAGACTCCAGGTTGGTTGGCTGTCTCTGGACAACGGCATGCTTGGTTTAACAGGCTGGCATCCTTGTTGTATTCTGGGGGCAACAGGGTTAAAGGACAACATTCAGTCCATAACCACTAGATGACAGAAGACAGGTATTAATTTTTCAATGTCCCACATTAGGGAAAATAAGGGCTTCTTTGGAGGAAGGTATGCCAGGTACATCTCACCTGTCCAAAACCCTTTTGCCCATTATACTTAGTTTGGACTGAGGGAAGTATTTTAGGTTTCCCCCCTCTCAGGCCTCTGGGCTCTTTCTGTTCAAGCCATTAGGATAGAAAAGAGAAACCAGTTTTAAAGTGAAGCCCACAGACCACCCCGTTCTTCACCAACCCAGCCACTTAGTTCAGCCAAACCATTGAGTCTCAGGAGGCAGCAATGCAGACAGGATTAAGTGAGGCCTATACGTACAGACAATCACTCAGGTAATGAGATCGTAGGCTTATGCCCTTTGAAAACAGAAAACACATGTTAATTTATGTAACATAACCCACACACAAGTTTATAGATGTGTAGGACTGTCTTATCGGAAAGACATCCAGTTGCAAGGCATTTGACATTCTTCTTGCCTGTAAATTAAACATCTTTGATAATGCCACAGACATAGTTTAACTTTCAAATGAAAACAAATTTTAAATGAAAAGAAACTTTAAAGACGGTTAGTTGCACTACTTTATAGTCTACCACTGGGCATTGTGATCTTCTTTGAATCGTGATTTTTCTCCCTAAGATTACCCTCCTTGTCATTAAAGGGACTGCATTAAGTCTATTTTTAATTTATCCTGTTCATTTGCATAAACACAACAAGAGCAGCAAATGATCACTTAAGATCTTTAGTTCTGCTTTGCTGGAACTTATGCAAGGAACATTTAGGGTGACCTTCAATTTTCCCTTCAGGGCACAGAAGCTGGGCCACATAACTGGCATTCAGCCTTGCCTGTAAACACTTGTCTTTTCCAGGTCCTCCTGGTTTTCCATTCTGCCTTAAGGTACCTTCTAGCCATCTTTCAGGAAAATTACCTTCATTCCTTCCCTGGAAAGATTGCTATGGACTGCTCATCCATCCAAGGTACCAGGCCTTTTATCTTGTGGACGTTTATTATCTTTGAAAGTCAATCCCAGTTGCTCAGGGCTTTTTGGTAACAACCAAAGCCCAAGCATGTCTCCTTTAGGCATGACATTTCATTCAAAGTCTCTGGTTCAATTTTGCTCATTTGTTTGTGTTGTTCATTAGTTTCCTGTAACAGGTGATAGCATAAGGTAATTTTCTCTTGTTGCCTGGCTTATTTTGCTAAGCATAATTCTCTCTAGTTCCAATCATGTTGTTGCAAATGGTAGAAGTTCCTTCTTTCTTTCAGTACTTATTCACTGTCATTTTCCCCCTTTGTACTCGTGTTCCTCTCTGTCGCTCTCTGTTTCTTCATCTTCTTAAAGCAGACCCTTTAGCATCTCTTGCAATGCTGGTTTGGTGGAGATGTATTCTTTTAGCCTTCTTTTGTCTTGGAAACTCCTTATTTCACCTTCCATTTTGAATGAGAGCCTTGCTGGGTAGAGTATTCTTGGTTGTAGGCCTTTGTTTTTCATTACTTGGAATATATTTTGCCATTCCCTTCTGGCTTGTAGTGTTTCTGCTGAGAAATCTGATGATAGCCTTATTGGAGCTCCCTTGTACGTTATTAGTTGTTTCTCTCTTGCTGCTTTTAGGATTCTCTCTTTGTCTTTGAATGTTGGCATTTTAATTATGATGTGTCTTGAAGTGGGCCTGTTGGGGTTCATCTTCATTGGGACCCTCTATGCTTCCTGGATTTGCATGATCTTTCTCTCCTCATGTTAGGGAAGTTTTCTGTCATTAGTTTTTCAAAGAGGTTTTCTATCCCTTGCTCTTCTTCTTCTCCTTCTGGAATTCCTATGATACGGATATTATTACATTTCATGTTGTCCTGCAGCTGTCTTAGAGCCTCTTCAGTCTTGTTCAGTCCTTTTTCATTTTGTTGCACTGTCTGTGAGTTTTTGTCGACATTGTCCTCCAGCTCGCTGATCCGATCTTCTGCTTCCTCTAGCCTGTTTTTATTTACTTCTACTGTGTTCTTCAATTCAGAGATCATATTCTTCATTTCCTCCTGGCTCTTATTGATAGCTTCCATATCCTTTTTGATGCTGGTATAATTCTCAGTAAGTTCCTTGTAGTTCTTCTGGAGTTCACTGTAGTTTTTCTGGATTTCTTTGTAGTTTCCGCTGAGCTCATTGAGCTTCTCCATAATTCATGCTTTCAGTTCCATATCTGATAGTTGGCTCCCCTCTATTTCATTTAGCACTCTTTCTGGGGACCCTACCTTTCCTTTTGATGGGGGGTTGTTTCTCTGTCTCCCCATTTTTGTGACTCCTATTGTTTGTTGGTGCTTCTTAGAATCTTTTTTTTTAGGTAGGCCTGTATTGCTATGAACTTTCCTCTCAGGACTGCTTTTGCTGTATTCCATAGGTTTTGGGTTGTTGTGTGTTTATTATCATAAGTTTCCAGAAACTTTTTGATTTCTTCCTTGATGTTATTGTTAACCTATTCATTATTTAATAGCATGTTATTCATTCTCCATGAGTTTGAATGTTTTTGAGTTTTTTCCTTGAGGTTGATTTCCAATTTTAAGCCATTGTGATCTGAGAAGATGCTTAATATAACTTCAATTTTCTTGAATTTGTTGATGTTTGTTTTGTGTCCTACCACATGGTGTATCTTTGAATATGTTCCATGTGCACTTGCGAAGAGTGTATATTTTGCTTCTTTAGGGTAAAAAGTTTTATATATATTGACTAAGTCCATTTGATCTAGAGTGTTGTTCAATGCCTCAATATCTTTGGTGTTTCTTTGCTTCGAAGATCTGTCCATTGTTGATATTGGGGTGTTAAAGTCCCCTACTATGTGTGTGTTGCTGTCTATATCTTTCCTGGAGTCTTTTAAAATTTTTCTTACATATTTGGGTGCTCCTAAGTTGGGTGCATATATGTTTGCAAGGGTTATATCTTCTTGATGGATTTTTCCCTTAAGTATTATGAAATGCCCTTCTTTGTCTCTTTTTATGGACTTTGCTGTGAAATCTCTTTTGTCTGATATAAGTATTGCTACCCCAGCTTTTTCTTTCATGTCTATTTGCTTGAAATACTTTTTTTCCCATCTCTTCACTTACAGTCTGTGTAGATCTCTTGTTCTAAGGTGGGTCTCTTGTAGACAGCATATATGTGGGTCATGCTTTCTAATCCATTCAGCTACCGTATGTCTTTTGATTGGACCATTTACTCCATTTACATTTAAGGTTATTACCAATAGGTACTTATTTATTGTCACTTTTCCCCTGTGTACTTGTGTTCCTCTCTGTCGCTCTTGTTTCTTCATCTTCTTAAAGCAGACCCTTTAGCATCTCTTGCAATGCTGGTTTGGTGGAAATGTATTCTTTTAGCCTTCTTTTGTCTTGGAAACTCCCTATTTCACCTTCCATTTGAATGAGAGCCTTGCTTGGTAGAGTATTCTTGGTTGTAGGCCTTTGTTTTTCATTGCTTGGAATATTTTTTTGCCATCCCCTTCTGGCTTGTAGTGTTTCTGCTGAGAAATCTGATGATAGCCTTATTGGAGCTCCCTTGTACGTTATTAGCTGTTTCTTTCTTGCTCATTTTAGGATTCTCTCTTAGTCTTTGAATGTTGCCTTTTTAATTATGATGTGTCTTGAAGTGGGCCTGTTGGGGTTCATCTTCATTGGGACCCTCTGTGCTTCCTGGACTTGCATGGCTCTTTCACTCATCATGTTAGGGAATTTTTCTGTCATTAGTTTTTCAAAGAGGTTTTCTATCCCTTGCTCTTTATCTTCCCCTTCAGGAATTCCTATGATACGGATATTATTACGTTTCATGTTGTCCTGCAGCTGTCTTAGAACCTCTTCAGTCTTGTTCAATCTTTTTTTCATTTTGTTGCACTGTCTGTGAGTTTTTGTCTACATTGTCCTCCAGCTCACTGATCCGATCTTCTGCTTCCTCTAGCCTGCTTTTAATTCCTTCTATTGTGTTCTTCAATTAAGTGATTGTATTCTTCATTTCCTCCTGGCTCTTATTGCTAGCTTCTATGTCCTTTTTCATGCTGGTGTAATTCTCAGTAATTTCCTTGTAGTTTTTCTGAAGTTTCTTGTAGTTTTCCTTGAAATCTTTGCAGTTTCCGCTGTGCTCATTGAGCTTCTCCATAATCCATGTTTTGAATTCTATATCTGATAGTTTGCTCCCCTTTATTTCATTTAGCACTCTTTCTGGGAGTTCTACTTTTCCTTTCGATGTGGGGGTTGTTTCTCTGTCTCCCCTTTTTTGTGACTCTTATTGTTTATTGGTGCTTCTTAGAATGATCTTCATTTCTTGGATATGCCCCTGGTGGCATCAGATCCTGTACCAGTCTGGGCCTAAGCAGCCTGTTGAAGACTTCCAGGGATCACCTGGCTTTGTCTGTCTTCTTTAGTTGTTAATCTATTCAATCTGTGATTATCTGTCAGGCTTAAGGACCATGGGTGTGGCAGCTTAATTCCTGTAGGCAGGGCTTTTGCTTCCCCTCAGGCTGATGCCACTGGGAGGGAAATGGTCTGCCTGCAGTGTGGGGATGAGTCAGCACTTAGGACCCAGTCAGCTGCTCCCCCAGTTCTCCCCTCAAAACCACTGCGCCAAACTCTCCCAAAGTGTCTCCAGTCCTCTCTGCCTTTCCTCCGCTTGAGCCCAGGGTAAGTGGGGGCCAAACTATTTTCATATGTGATCCGCTTAGGAGCTCTTTTTCTCCAGCTGTTTGTCTCTGGCTAGCAAGAAACCCTGTGGCTTTTCGCTTTTCACAGCTGGATACTATTTTACTTTCCACTCTGTTGTTGTATGCTGGGAAGCCCAGCTGGGGGTCTAGACCCCGCCCTTCTCAGGGGGAACCCCTGGCTGCTGAGCTGTTTCTCAGTCCCTTCAGCTGCCACCCATGGGAGCCCAGCCAACCCTTCCGTGTAGCTGCACTCCCTACTGGTCACATTGTGATGTAGCGGCCTTTTCTGTCTCTCTGTGGTTATAAGACTTCTCTTCTGCTAGTGTTCGGTTGGTTATTCCAGATGATGTCTTCAAAATTAAGTTGTAAATCCAGATTGGTCCTGGGAGGACATTAGTGTAGCTTCCACTTACTCCTCCGCCATCTTGGATCCTCAACTCCTTGTTTTTGTTTTTATTTTTGATTTTCATTCTTTCTAAAATCTGTGGTTTTAATTGAGCATTTTATATCTTGTATTATTCTATCTATTTTCTTAGCAGTATTACACAAACCTATAACAAAGTATGCTCTCCCTATTCCTCCTATCATTGCTGTCCTTTATTTTACTTATTTATAAGCTATAGTCACCAGATGGATTGTTACTATTATTATTCTTTTAAACAAGCTAGTTTTTGTTAGATCAATTAAGAATATAAAATTGTTATTGTATGTTCACATATTTATTCTTTAACACCTTTCTTTATGTAAATTCAAGTTTATGACCTATATAATTTTTCTTCTTTCTAAAACACTTCTTTTAACATTTCTTCAAGTCATGTCTACTAGTGAAAAATTCTCCCAAATTTTTTGAGAGAAAATCTTTATTTTTTTCTTCACTTTATTTCTCCGACACATATTTCAGTGGATACAGAATTATAGATTAGTGCAGTGATTTTCAACTGGTGTGCTGCAAGAAATTTTAAAACGTGTACTACCTGACTATTTATTCAAGGTCACTGACATCTTTTTTCTTAGATTGTCAAATTTAAAAAAAATTATGACAACCAATGAAACAATAGCCATCATTGTGAATGAATCAAAATTATACCTATCAATTTTTTCAGATTGGCAAAAAATATAATATATATACTTTTTGGTGTTGCCATAGAATTTTGCTAATTAGTTTATGTGTGCCATGAGATGAAAATGGTTGAAAAATCACGAGTGTTTTTTTTTTTCTTTCAAAACTTTTAAGTGTTTTATTTTACTCTCTTCCTGCTTGCATGCTTTCTGAAGAGAAGTCTGATGTTATTCTTATTTTTGATTCTCTATAGGTAAAGGTGGTGTTATTTTCCCTGGCTTCTTTAGATACTTTTTCTTTGTTTGGAATTTCTATAATTTGAATATGATATGCTTAGGTGTAGATTTTAAAAATATTTAGCATGTTGGTGTACTTTGAGGTTCCTGGATCTATCGTTTGATGTCTTATGTTAAAATCGTGGGAAAAAATCTCTGTTAGTATTGCTTCAAATATTTCATCTTTTTTTCTCTCTTCTTCTTCCATTATTCCCATTATGCATATGTTTGAAAATGTTTGAAAATGTGTCCCAGTGCAGATCCAGTGCAAGTCAGGGAACCAGTCCAAGTCTCATTTAAATAATACTTGAATATATTGGAAAGTGCTATAAATGTTAATAATTATGGGCTAACTCTTGGGACACTAAATCTTATTAATAACATATTTTGGAATTATAAAATATTACTCACAAGAGTAATGGTTACTACGGGAATGAAAAGCTTTCTTTATAATGTGTGTTTAGTCCATTTCAACATGTCATATAAATGTAGACTTATATGATAAATTACTGAATTTAGTAACTTTGCATTCTCTATTTATTTCTCAATTACTGTATATTTTGATATATGCTTTTGTTATTTTAACATATTTATTAAAATTGTATGTTCCAGTTTTGAAATTCAAATACTTTAAAATTAAATACCAAGAATTTATAATGAAAAGTAACAATCCTTTTCCCACACTACCTGATCTCCATTTTTACATTTCAGAATGCTTCATTTAATTTTTGAATGTATATTTCTATAGATGCTTTTGCTATTAATGCTTTGTTCTATGAAGGTTAAACACCATCCATTGGCAAACTACAATAGTGTAGACTTAACTCATTTACATATTTTCTCTATGACTTCCCTTACCCCTCCACCCAAAATATTATTTAGTTCCTCCCTTTGATAGCTAAGATACATAAAATATTTTTTCTAAATATTATAAGTTAAATTTCTTCATTATGCATTTGTAAGTTCAAGACAGTACTGATTCTAACTCTCGGCAATATTTCTTCATCTCTGAATCTGTCATAGATTGCTATCCTTTCTAGTTTATTGCATAGATTACCTATCAAAGTTGAAAATTGACATTCTTATATTATCATGAATAAGAATTTTTATTGTGATGTGATGTATGATACGTTCTTTATTTGTTTAGCTTTTTTCCCCTTAGCTTAGTAAATGCGTGCTTCATTTTCTTGTTCTACTCTCCTTGATGAAAACAAAGTTCTGAAGATTGACTGAATGCAATAGTTTATATGAAAGAAACTTACTAAACCTTCATAAAAAATAGTGGGTATCTGTGAGGACAGGAAACACAACTGGTACTAGTGGGTCATTGGAAGGGAACTTCATGTCTTCATTTATATATTCTACCATATAGAATTACAACAGGAAATGGTAGTCATTGATATAGGTTGTAGATTGTCCCTAAAGTATATTGTTTCTAAGCTGTCACAGATGTATCTTCAGAAGAACATCCTTTTGGTCTATCAGCCAACATGAATTGCTGTCACCTTCACTGTGGAAAATGTCCAATGTAATCAATTTGCCTTTAAGTTACTGATTGATTTTCTCAAAGAAATGTGTTGATATTCAACCCTTTTTGTTATTCCTGGTTTAAGGAAGGCTCACGATGTTGGGCTCATACATTGCCTTCATTACTATTATGGGTTCAGTACTTAAGTGAGTTAATGACAGGACCTAATATGGTCAACTCATCCTGATTGTTTTGTATTTCTTCATGGTGAATGATTTATGGAGAGCATTTAAATGCAATAAAATATTTTTATGCTTCCTGTCTCATTCAGTAGGTCTGTTAATGTGCCATTGTCCCAATTCTTCTAGTTTTTTCAAATTTCCCATTTCAGAAAACTGATTAACTAACCAAGTTAATCACCATTATCCATCTGTGCACATTGTTCAAATTTCTGACCAGTTCTATTTCCACACAAAGTGGGTATTCGGGGACATTGTCGGAACCTCTGCTGTTCAGTAAAACTTTCCTTCCACTCTCTTTCAGAGCCACCTAATAGCCAGGTTCAGATGTAACACCAGGATGCAATAGCTGTAATGAACATAGTAGTGTGACATTCAGATCCCAATCAGGTCTAAAACGCCCATGTCTCTGCCATGAAAATTGGCTATTGATAGCCCCAAATAAGTCTTTTCTAAGCAATTGTACCTATTGAAATGATCTTCCCTTGTCATATATTATACCTGTTCTCCAGGATGAGCATGTATCTATGGACCAGTTGATACAGAGTTATATAACCCAGCTTCAATGTTGGACAGTTGTGAAGGGCAAATTTTAATCCTTGGGTATGGTTTATGTCTCCATTTAAATTTTTTAATAAGGATTTGCAGTTTTTTCTCTGTCAGCTTTATACATCTTTTGTTAATTACCTACTTTGATTTTCTAAGCTATTATACGTTAATTTAACAAATATCATTTAAATTTATGTAAGTGCTAAATTACTTATTAGTACTCTTAGTTTTTGCATTTCTTCTTTTATTTGGAAATATTTCTACCAACTTATAGAAGTGGTTGACCTCTATTTCTCTGTTCTGCTTTTAACCAATTGTGTAATCTATTCTTGATCATTTTTATCTCATTCCTCAGCCAGAAACTCATGAGGGACCTACACATTAACTTCTATGTATCACCCTCTACTGAAAACAGTTATTTAAGCTTTCCTGAAGTCTGATATCTGCTTCTTCAGCTCTACAGGGTACCACGTTTAGCTGTATTCAATGTATTGCTCAAGATTAGGAGATTGTCCCCGGGCAAAGAGCCAAGGTAATATAGGATAGTTTCTCTTTTTTGTGTGTGTCAGTCTTGTTTTGTCTCTCATATAAAACTTAAAAATAGTTGCTTCGTGCTTCATCTATTGTGGACTTTTCTGTGGTTGTTGACAGCATCACGATAAAAGCAAAAGTTTCTCCCACTTTATTTCTTTTGCTACTTAATGCCTTCAACACATTTTCTAGGATTCCAAATACACGTATATTAGGATACATGACATTGTCCAACAAGACATTGAGTCTCTGTTCATTTTTTTAAAACTGTTTTTCTCTATTTTTCAATTTGCGAGTTTAACTAGACTAGTGTCTTCATCTAGTATGCAATCTTCTATGAAACCTAGCATTGAACTTTTCTATTCATAATTCATATATGAAATATTGAGACAAGGTGTTTTTTAAATTCTCTCTATCTGTATGGAAAACAGAAGGCATGGCTTTATGTAAAAGACAGTGTTACCTTATGACTTTATTTTATTTATATAGAGGAATAATTTATATACAATAAAATTCACCAATTTTAAATGTGTAGTTTGGTGAGTTTGGACAACTGTGTATAGTTGTGTAACCATCACCACTGTCATCATGGCAGAAGTTCCCCCATTCTTCCTGCATTCAGTCCCCTTTCTTCACCCCCTGTCTTTAGGCAACCACTGGTCAGCTTTCCCTGTAGATTAAGTAGTAATTTCTATAATTGTATATAATTTGAATGATATAGTATGCACTGTTTTGGGATTCAACTTCTTTAACTCAGCATAATTATTTGAGACTCATCTCTGTTGTGTGTTTTTATTCTTTTTTATTGCTAACCAGTATTCCATTGTATGGTTATATCAAAATTAATCCATTTAACTATTGATAGACATTTGGGTTGCTTCTGGTTTTGAGCTATTAAGAATATAGCTATTAAGAACATTTATATATATCATTGTTTGGACTGCTTTTATTTTTCTTGAGAGCACATAGCCTTGCATACTATAGTTTTATACTGTCTTTTTAAAAAATATTTTTCAATTTTTCAATTACAGTTGATGTACAATATTATATTTGTTACAGGTATTCAATGCAGTGATTAGACATGTATAAAACTTATGAAGTGTAACCCTGATGAATCTAGTACCCATTGACACCCTACATAGTTATGGCATTATTGACTATATTCCTTATGCTATAATTTACATTCCAGATTTGTACTTCTTAATCCCTTCACTTTTTGCCCCCAACTCCTCCCATCTGACAGCCTTTACAATGTTCTCTATATTTATATATGAGTCTGCTTATTTATTTTGTTTTTTAGATTCTATTGGTAAGTGAAAACAATGGGATTTTTCTTTCTGTCGTTTTATTCAGTGCAATATCCTGTACATACATCCATGTTGTTGCAGAAGGCAATATTTTATTCTTTTTTTTTATGGCAGAGTCATATTCCATTGTATCTATACATCACTTCTTTACCCATTCATTTCTTAATGGGTACTTAAGTAGCTTTCATATCTTATATATTGTAAATAAAGCTTCAATGAACATATGGATACATATGTCTTTTGAATTTATTGTTCCAGATAAATACAGAGAAATGGAATTGCAAGGTCCTCCTTTGTCTTTTGTTATGAAGCGAGTCTCTAGGAGACAGCAGATGTAAGGCCCTTGTTTTCTTATCCATTCCGGTACTGTATGTCTTTTGATTAGAACATTAAACCCATTTGCATTTAAAGTAATTATTGATAGATGTGTGTTCATTGCTATTTTAATATTCATATTTATGATACCCCCCCCCTTTTTTTTTAAAGAAGACCCTTTGACATTTCTTGTAATACTGGTTTGGTGGTAATGAACTCCTATAGCTTTTCTTGTCTGAGAAGCTTTTTATCTATCCTCTGATTTTAAATGATAGCTTTGCTGGGTAGAGTAATCTTGATTGTAGGTCCCTGCTTTTATCACTTTGAATATTTTGTGCCAATCTATTCTGGCCTGGAAAGTTTCTGTTGAGAAATCAGCTGGTAGTCTATGGAAACTCTCTTATAGGTAATTACCTGCTTTACTTTTGCTGCTGTTAAGATTACCTCTTTGTCTTTAACCTTTACCATTTTGATTATGTATCTTGTTGTGGGCCTGTTTGAGTTCACCATGTGAAGGGACTCTTTGTGCTTCCTGGACTTCTGTATTTTTCTTTCACTAGTTTTGTGAAGTTTTCAGCCTTTATTTCTTCAAACAGGTATCCATTTCTTGCTCTTTCTCTTCTCCTTCCAGTACCCTATGATGTGAATATTGTTGTGCTTAATATTGTCCCAGTTGCCCCTTAAACTATTTTTATTTTTTTATCCTTTTTTTTTCTTTTTGTTGCTCTAATTGGGCATTTTCTGCTATCTTGTCTCCCAAATCACTGATTTAATCCTCTGCTTCATCTAATCTGTTGCTGATACCCAATTATTGTATTCTTCATTTTTGACTGGTTACTTTGTATGGCTTCTATGTCTTTTTGTTGTTGTTGTTGTTGTTCTTGTTATTGAAGTTCTGACTAAGTTCCTTGAGACACCTTATAAGCATTTTTAAAAACTATATATAGCTTCTAAATTGCTTACCTCTATTTCATTTAGTTTTTTAATTTTTGGAGATTTCTCCTGTTTGGGTTTTTTTTTTTTTTTTTTTTTGACATTTTTCTTTGTCTTTCCATTTTGGCTGTCTCTTTGTGTTTGTTTCTATGTATTAAGTAGACCTTCTATGACTCCCAGTCTTGATAAGGTGGCCTTATGTAGTAGGTGTCCAGTAGGGCCCAGTAGTGCAGTCTCTCTGGTCATGAGAGCTGGGCTGTATACCCTCCCATTGTTGTTGAGCCTTAATTGATGTTGTTACATCAATGGAAGGGGCTAAAATCACCCCACCACTACCATCACCAAGGTTTATTGGCTATGAGGACTGACTACGACTACAGCAGAGTAGATGCTGCATAGGGCCAACCCCATCCAGCAGAATTCCTTTTAGCCAGGTTCTGCTGCCTCTTGAGTCTGCCCCTTGAGTCGTCCCTCATGGGTGGTGCTACAACATGGTATGAAGTTGGCTCTGGGCCGTCCTGGGAGGTACAGGTCAGATGCTGTCTGTGCCCTTTCTGGGGCCACCAAACATGAGGTACAAAGTGATCTGCAAATGGCTGCTACTTCTTCTGGGCTTGGATTTGCCAAAGAGTCCAAGCTGCTAACCAAGGATGACTGCCACTAGTGCTCGGCCTGGAGCCACTTGGCAGTAGGTACAGGACACACTGAGGCCAAAGGCTGCTTATTGGAGGTTTGTAAACCTTTGAGAGATTTTACAAAAGACTGAAGCATGGACCAAGACAGGTCATTTGTATTGAAAAACCACTGGAAGTGGCTTATATGTGTCTGCAAGTTGATTGGGGCTGGGTTTTGAAATTACCAGGGCCTGGAAAAATGGTGTCAGTCAGGTTGGTAGAGATTCTGATATGGCTCCCACCTGTGCCTGGGCCTGCAGTTCAGAGGGTTCAACAAAGGAATAATGGCTTCTGCCAGCTCCTTTGTCTGGAAGAAACCTGCCACTCCAGCCCTTGTCCTAATGCAACACAATTAATTTCCTCTCCTGGTGCCTTTCAAGTACTGTCCCATTGCTGGAGCTTAGAGTAAATGAGTCAGAGTAAGTCCTTGCCTGGACCGTTTGAGAGGAATACCTGGGACTCAGGAGCCCTCAGTCTAACTCAGCCACAATTTATTCTTGATATTACAGCCAAAAGTTATGGGGACTTCTCTTCCTGACACTGGACCTTGGGCTAGGAACCCTTCTGTGGTGCTGGGAACCATCCCTTCTCAGGTGGCATTTTCACAGTCGAGATATGCATTCCAATTTTTATCCACCACATGTGGGTATGGGACCAGCCAGTTCTGCATCCCTGTCCCTCCTACTAGTCTTAACATATGTGTTCTGTAGTTTAGTTCTAATTTGGATGTGGGAAGAGGTGAAGACAGCATTTACCTACTCCTAGTTTGTTGTTTTTGTTTATGTCCAGTTCTCTACTGTGGTTCTCTATCTTCTCTCTCATTTTATTTATGCTTACCTTAAATCTGTGTTCATACATTGTATATAATGGCATTTTAAAGTAAGCCTTTGCTAGTTATAACAGGTCCTCGGCAGCCGTCCGTCTCGAGAGACGATGGTGTAGCTTCTTAAGAGTCTATCTGCACCGCCGAGAATGGCTGTGCAGTCCAACTCGGGAGTGACACGGTATCTGTCTCCTCCCGTGTTGAATCGACATCTTGTGATGACGCTGGAGTGTCCTCTCCAGTGAAGCTGAAGCTACAGAGCCTGGGCAGGGTGATATGGAGGGTCTGCTGTTGCCCATGCAGCAGACTCCCCCTCTCTTCGCAGCTGAAGGGTCCAAGGGAAAGACAGAGTCAATACAGCTTGGCTTCAGGTGCGCCGCAGGAGTTGCCGGTGTTGACTACAACGTCAAACCGCCTTAGGGACTCCGGCTCCGGATTTTCTGTCGGGGTTTACTCCCTTAGCCTTTCCCCTGAAGAGGTATGCCGCAAGGCAGCGGAGGTTTTTTGGAGTCAGAGTTTTCCTTCTCTGATGTGCCCTGACTGGAAGATCGAACCAGCGACACTTAGCTCGCAGGCCGACGCTCAATCCACTGAGCCAAACCAGCCAGGGTCAGTTATAACAGGTATGTCATTACAATTGATACTTTTGATAATTTTTTGCACATATTTTTTTGTTTTGTTTTATATGTAGGAAATTCTGGATATTATTTTGTTGAGTATTTGAAGTTTGTATTTGTTCTTTAAAGATACTTCAATTTTGTTCTGATATACATGTATTTTATTTACATTTGAATCTGATTCTTAACCTTTTTATGGCTTGTTTTTAAGTTTCTTTAGGGCATTTATTTTTGCATTTCTTAATTAAATGTATTGGGGTTACATTGGTTAAGGAGATTTTTTAGATTTTGAGTGTACAGTTCTTTACTACATTTTGAATGGCCCTGAACCTACCATATGAGTGAGTAGTCCTTGGCTCTAGGACCTAGAGAATACTATTTCTGGGGTCTCAAATGAATGACTGGAGTCTTCAGTAAAATTCCCCTACTACGGTTTTCAGGCACTCCATGTCTCCCAATCTTATGTAACTTCTGATTTTCCAATTCTCTGTTCCATTAACAAAACTTTTGAAATAATTTATTGACTGCTTGTGTAGCCATGAGATGGAAACTGTATTTGGACAATGACTTAAATAGACTCCATGCAGATTACTGCAGTATATTCTATGAAAAACTCCTATTTTCTGGTATGTTGTTCAGAAATCTCAGCTATGTCAGCAACTGAGAACTTCAATTCCTTATTCTTTAGATTAGCAAGATGAATGTGCTCTGTTAGGGCTCAGTTCCTTGAGATGAAATGAACAGAATATACAGTCAAAAAGTTTAGATTATGATGCTGTTCAACTTGTGACTTTCCATTTCATCAATGATCCCTGTCTTACAATGCCTATTATCTAACAACTGAAAGTAGTCTATCCAGTTTCACAATTGTTTATGGCAGGTGACCTAGTCTGTTACCAATAAATATATCTACTGTGGACAGAAATAGAAAACATCTTTTTAAATGGAGATAGTACTCATTCAATGTCCACACTTTAAATGAAAAAGGGAAAACATATTTTCTTACATAACTACAGAACTGTTAGATTTAATTTATTTGCATATTTTATCATTAGCTTTACACCACTGGAAATGACATTTTTTAGACAAATTAGAAAATAACGGTATTATAATCACTTCAGTTCTTACAAAATTCTTTTAGTGAATGCAAATTCTTAGGAAAATAAAATGCTATATCTAAAATTATCTCAGACTACTTAAAATATAAGCAATAAATCTTTATAGACTTTATAGCTCTTGATATTTAACTTTTGAAACAGCTATCATTTTCTTAGAGCAATGAGTTTATATAAATTTATTGATTATCTGAGAAACAAAAAATAATATACATTTAAATAAACCCTGGAAACATTTCCCATGGTTTTTGAATTGAAAGTAACAATCTTCCTATAAAAGATTGTCTGAACCCCTTTTGCATTGTAATTACTTTTTGAGGTTTCAGTTTAAAAGTGACCACATAGACTATACTACAAATTTCTCTTTCATATATAGCCTCTATGTGATACGGGGTTATGGTCATAATTATATATTAACTTCTCTCTCCTTTTCCTACCTTTAACATCTAAAACCTCAATTATAATACTAAGTTATTTATTTTTAGCTTTCTCTGTCACTAACATTACTATTGGATATAACATCTGACATTTTTTTCCCCACAAAATTTACACCTACTTTACCTCTTTTACAAGAGAAGAATTGCAAATCTTGTTATTGTTGCTTGTTTGTTTCTTTGGTTTGCATGTTATTATACATATTATCTGAATTTTAACTGTTATCATTCTATTATAGTAATCTATCATCTTAAGTTTCCAGTAGTGACTTCAAAATTTATATTAAATGTGTATTATTTAGACATTTCAGCTGTCTAAATATGATTGACATAAGAAAGAATAATGCATTTTTACTAAGTTTATGGGGAAAATATAAGGAAAAGTATTTTAAGCTGTCAGTGTTAATTGTACATTTTTTGGATGAGCAATAAATATGTATTGGCCAAATAACAATTGTGACACAGAGTGATTAGCAGACATCAAAAAAGGAAATTTCCAATAAGGTAATTACTTCTAAGATAGTATGTTTTTTCTGAATAGAGTAAAGTTATCTTTCAAGTACTTGTCAAATATTTATCATTTGTCAGTATTTATTTTATGTCATATTTTTGGGACATGACTTTTCCTTCATTTCTATGATAAAAACATGCTTTTAAGTGTATTTTAGACTGCAGACCAAATTGGTTATATTTTAGCATTGCAATATGTTCTTAGAGGTTTCTGGAAGCCTATGAAAAGTAAATACATGGTGCCCATTGAACACGTGTAGTAGAGAACATTCAATTTGATTAAAAGATAATGGAAGGACGAGGAAAAGCAAAGGACTGAAAGAGTTGAGAGATAAGAAACAAAATATTGATGCAAAAAATAATAAAAAGAGAACATTAATATTAATACCTTAAAGTTAGGATATATAAAGAACATTACAGTCTTATAAATATGAATGATTTATTTGCTTAATGATTGCTTTCATACAACAATATTGTACTGAATACTCAAAGCCTTATATAAGATATATGATGTTACATAGAAAGAAATATGGGAATTTACTCAGGTCATGAATGACTATGAAGAGGACAAAATTAGTGAATATGATGATAATAACTCCAAAATAATGCAACATTGCTGTGTGCCACATAATGATGTTTCTGTGATCAATTGACCACATATATAACATTGGTCCCATTAGAGTGTACTGGAGCTAAAAAATTCCTCTTGCCTAGTGATTTCATAGCGGTCATAATATCATAGCAAAAACATTACTAACATGATGGTGATAGTGTCACTAGTGTAAACAAATAAACCTACTGTATTGCCAGTCCTATAAAATTTGTATAGCATCTATAATTATGTATAGTATATAATACATTATAATGAAAATAAATTATTGTCACTGGCTTTTGTATTTACTATACTATACTTTTTATTGTTATTTTAGAGAGTACTTATTCTACTTACAAAATGTGGAAATAGTGCAGGGATTCAGAAGCACAATTTGTAGGTAAAAAATAGTAAGGGGAAGTTAAGAATAATATAGGAAAGGCTAAAGCCAAAGAACTTTCATGCAGGACCTATGGGTATAAATTAAGGGAGGTGGATTGCTGGAGGGAAGGGGGTGCCAGGTAGAGGGGGACAAAGGGCACAAAATTGGGACAACTCTAATAGCATAATCAATAAAATATACTTAAAAAAAGAAAGCCTCTGCTATATTAAAATAATAAGGTACCTTTGTTAATTTCTATTTGGTTTTATATCCACTAAAGTATATAAATTGTTTTTATGACATGTATTTTTTCCTTAAATATTTAGGAAGATGAACTGTTTTTATTGGTTTCTAATAATCAGCAGCAAGAGAAAGCAAACCATGCAGAATTTCAAAAGTTGCTCCCTAATATGTCAGGAACATTAATAATATTTATTAGTTGCTCTTTAAATTTAACTAGAGACTGTAGATTCATTACTGTTATTTGAAATGACTACCTTTTCTCCAGGAATTGCCTTACCTTCTTTGTCAAAGGTAAGTTTACTCTATTCATGTAGTCTGTGTTTAGGCTCTTTCTTCTGTTCCATTTATCTGTTTTTCTATTTTTCACCATTAAGACACTGTCTCAATTACTACAGCTTTATAGTGAGTCTTGAAGGTGAAGATTGTCAGTCCTCCAGCTTTGTTCTTCTTTTTCAAATATTATGTTGACTATTCTGGGTGTTTTGCCTTCCCATGTAAAATTTAGAATCTGTATATGACTGTCCACAAAGATATCGAAATGCAGAAAAATGAATCCAGACACAGATATTACACTTTTCTAGTTTGAAATTATTTTTACTCAATACCCCAAACAAGGAATTATCTTAGGTTCTTTATTTTTCACAACCCCATGTCCAATATATCACTGAATAATTTTTTTTCATCCATCACCCCATATCATTCTCCACGCAATAGAAAGGTGAATATTTTAAAAATATAAATGAGATAATTTGCTCTTTAGCTTGAAATTCTTCAAAGACTTCAAATTCCATTTTAGAATAAAATTCATATTCCAGGCTTTTGAATTTCTATATGATCTTATTATTTCTTCATCCTTGACTAACACTACTCTGCACTTCATTAGTCATAGACTAGTAGTTTGTTTGAACACATCACATACTTATTACAAGCTTGTACATGCTATATTCTTTTTTTTGAATTTAAATAATTTTTATGTTTTAATTAGAATTGACATGCAATATCATATTAGTTTCAGGTGTACAACGCAGTGACTAGACGTTATATAACTTACTAGGCATTTATCACAATAAATATCATACCTGTCTGACACCATACATGGTTATTAGAATATTATCAACTACAGCCCTTATGCTGTACTTTACATCCCCATGACTATTTGGTAACTACCAATTTGTTTTATTTCTTTAAATTCCTCCCCTGAGGACATGTTATTTGATTTTAGAGAGAGAAGGGAGAGAGAGAGAGAGAGAGAGAGAGAGAGAGAGAGAGAGAGAGAGAGAGAAATAGAGAGAGAGATTATCACCTGTACATGTCCCCACTGGGATTGAACCCATAACCTAAGTATGTGAATGGAATCCACAACATTTTGGTGTATGGGATGATGATCCAACAAACTAAGCCACTCAGCCAGGTGAACCCCTCCATTTTTTTATTCATGTCTCCAACCCTTTTCCGATCTGGCTACCATCAAAATATTTTCTGTATCTGTGTCTGCTTCTGTTCTGCTTGTTTATTATTATTATTATTTTAGATTCAATTGTTGATAGTTATGTATTGCCATTTTATTGTTCATATATTTATCTTTTTTATTCTTCTTAAGACCCTTTAACATATCATGTAATACTGGTTTGGCAGAGAGGAATATTCCTTTAGATTGTTCTTTTCCGGGAAGCTCTTTATCTTTTCTTTGATTCTAATAATAGCTTTGCTGGGTTGAGTAATCTTGGTTGTAAATCCTTGTTTTTCATCACTTTAAATATTTCTTGCCAATCCCTTATGATCTGCAAAGTTTCTGTTGAGAAATCAACAGTCTTATGGGAGCTCCTCTTTCTAGGCAACTAACTTCTTAGCTATTATTGCTTTTAAGGTTGTCTCTATTTTTAACATTATAATTATGATGTGTCTTGGTGTGGACCTCTTTGGATTTATTTCTGGGGGCAGATTCTTTGCACTTACGGACTTGTATGTCTATTTTCTTCACCAGGTTAGGGAGGGTTCCATCATTATTATTATTTTTTAAAATAAATTTTCAATTCCTTGCTCTTGCTTTTCTTACCACCCAATGAATGAAAGTTGTTATGCTTGAAGATATACCAAGGGTCCACATAATAGCCTCATTTTTTTTTTTTTTGGATTATTTTTTTCTTTTTGCTCTTCTGATGGGACGTTTTCTGCTCCCTTACCTTCCAAATCTCTGATTTGATTCTCTACTCCACTGTTGATTCCCTGTAATCTATTCTTCCTTTTAGTTAATGCATTCTTCATTTCTGACTGATTTTTTTTTATTTTCTAGTTGTTTTTATGTTTCCTATCTCTTTTGCATGTTCTCATTAAGTTCTACTACTCTTACCCCTAAGTTTATTGAGCATACTTATAGGCAGTGTTTTGAACTCTACATCTAGTAGATTGCTTGCCTCCATTTTGTTTAGTTCTTTTTCTAGAGTTTTGTTCTGTTCTCTGATTTAAGACATGTTCCTGTGTGTCCTCATTTTGGCAGCCTCCCTGTGTTTATTTCTATGTGTAAGGTAGAGTTGCTACATCTCCTGGGCTTGGTGGAGTGGTCTTTTGTAGTAGGTGTCCTGTAGGCTCTAGAGGCACAGTTATCCTATCACCCAGGCTGGACACTCCAAGTCTGCCTTTTCTTGGCCCACACACTGTGTGGGCTGTGTACACCCTGCTTTTGTAGTTGAGGCTTCATTACTGTTGAGACACCATTGGGAGTGATTTACTGCAAGGACTGTCAATGACCACCATGGAGGATCAGCTATGCAGGGCCCACCTCATAGAGCAGGACTTACTTCAGTGGGGCTCTTGTGCCTGCTGAGTATTCCCCTTCAGTATGTCCCTGTGGAGGAGGGTGGGTTGTGCTTCACCATGGTCCGGAGCTGACCGCAGGTGTCCTGGCTCTGGGCCCTCTTTGGAGGTTGCAAACGAAAGTAAGCCACTGCTTGTATTCTACCTGGGAACACATGGCTTGAGCTATGAAGCAATCTGCAGATGATTGCTACTGATATTGGGCTTAGAGGTGCCCAGCAGAAGCAACCTGTGAACGAAGCCTAGCTGCCACTACTGCTGGGCCTGGAGCCACTTAGCAAGAGATATTTTGCATGCAGAGGCCAGATGCTGCTTGTCTGAGAAATTCCAGGAAAGTATGTAGCATGAGCCAAGACAGACCATTTGTATGAAAAAGCTACTGGAAACAGTGTGGGAGGCCCTGCAAGTTGGATGGGGTAAGAGCTCAGGGAATCACCAGGGCAAAGACGCAAATATGGTGCCTGCCTGCTGGCTTTGTTGAAGGAGGGCTCAGAGAATCAACAATGGCCTCTGCCAGCACTATGTTTGGGAGAAAGCTGCCCTTCCAGCTCTCATCCTGATGCCAAATAATTCAATTTTTCCTGATATGTCCCTGGTGCCTTTTGAACTGCTCCCCCAGTGCTAGAGTTCAAAGGAAGTAAGTCGGGGTTAGTTCATGTGTGGGCTTCCAGGAGCCCTCTGTTTCATTCAGCCGCAATCACTACTGGTTTTCACAGCCAGAATTTAGAGCAACTTCTTTTCCTGGCACTGGAACCATAGGTTGGCGGCCTGGTGTGAGGCTGGTACCCCTTTTCCTCAGGGGGTATCTCTGAAGCCCCATTTTTATCCACCACTCATAGGTGTGGAACTATCCTGTTCCATGTCTCGGCCTCTCCTACCAGTCTTGATGTGGATTCTTTATATCCTTAGTTGTAGACTCCTATTCAGCTAGATCAGGTGATTCTGAATGATGGCTGTTCTGTAGCTTAGTTGTAATTTTGATGTGGTTGTGGGAGGATGCAAGTACCACATTTACCAATGCCATCATCTTGATGGGAAACCCATATTCTTTTTTTGCTGACTAAAGTAATTCCTCAGAAAATTCTTATTGGCCATATTACTCGAAATAGCCACCATGCATCATTCTCCATTGCAGTCCCTTGTTTATTTTACACATGATACCTATGATTATTCAAAGTTTTTGTATTTGTTGGTTAACCTGTAATCAATCTATCTCTGTACTGACATGTGCATTATGTGAGAAGCTGTCAGTGGTCTTTCAAATGAAATCCCAGGTGTATAGCAGAGCTTCTAGCACCTTGTACATACTCAATAAATAATTTTGTATGAATCTTATAAGTTAAGCTGAGACCTGAGGATAGTTTTTCTATTTACATATATTACATATGGAATTATAACAATGAGTGCAAGCCAGCCATTATTTGGTCTGCTTATGACTCTTTCTTCTGAGAATAACAGCCCATTCCAAAAAACTTGCTCTTCTCCAAACAGTTATGCCCATGATATAGGACAATTTCCTCATCCTTTTATCATCTAACTAAACCCCAGCCACATGTAGAAATTGAATCCAAGCTGGAATAATGATCAGCTTTACATAGGATTATACACTTTGAAAGCAGAAGATGCTTCAGATATAAAGTAGAAGTTTTGAAACTGACATTTGCCAAGTTTTCTATCATGTAGGGAAAATGTGAGAAAAAATATACATAAAACCAACAAAAATAGAGAAAAACACATCAGATAAACCAGTCAGTGTTTGAAATTCAAATTATTTTGGTCCAGCATCCTTTCTGCCTTTTCACTGAGTTGTTTAATTTCTTGGATTGACTTAGCCAATAAACCCTACCTTCAACCTTAGCAGTATATTACTTAGACTCTATGACATATTTAACTGAAAGAATTCTAAATAATTAAATATACATTTGATTATTCATTGCAACACAGTAAATATAGACCATATATGACTGTTTGAGGAATAGAATACAACTAAAAATCCTGCTTATCACATGGGAATAGATACAAAAACATGTTATTCATCTGTTGAACCAATGGTTGAATCTTGTATAATTTTCTAATTGTCATTACCAGATGATACATTTTCCCAATTGAATTTGTCTTTTACAATGAAAATTTCAAAGTCATTCACATTTTCTGTATTTTTTGAGTATGTTGTCTCTGCTGAATTTTATTGATGGTTTAATTTAGCATTAAAGTTTTTTCAAATGGAATTTTAGTATCCTGTTAATTAGAATAGTGCCTTTTGAAAATAGTATGCAAATATAGAAACAAGATAAATACCTTTGAATATCTGATTGTTAATAGATGATAACATATTTTGATATCTCTAGTGTAATTCTTATTAAGATTACTGTTGGTAAGCTATAGTGCATCTTATCAAATGGTGGTGTAATGTACAGTAATTTTAATTTCTAATCCTACAGTGTTCTTGTGAGCCCTATCATTTCTATTTTATTGCTGTTGTTACTTAGCTGTTCCATAATGTGCACTTAGTTGCAATATACTTCATTTTATATGGTCTTAGTATATATAATGAAGGCTATTTCACAGAATTAGTTTTGTTAGTATATAAAATAAAATTATTCTTTAGTTTAAATTCTGATGAAACAAATAGAAAACAGAGTCTGACTGGATTATCAAGTATATCATTTACATATGTGTCTTAATGGAAGCTAGTTATAAAATTGCACATTTATAATGTGTTATGCTAAGACATTTGCTAACCAAGACATAAAAATATGAAGATGTGGTACTCTTTTTGTTTCTAAAATGTGTGTTAAAATTTTAGAAAATAAAATATTTAGGGATATGTTGATCTGTGATAATTAATAGTATTTAGTAGTCTTTTTACCTTTGTATTACTTTACTAATGAAAGTGGATAGATTTCTACCCTGTGAGAAGTAAAATTAAAGTATTTGAAAATTAACATCTACTTAGTTTTGATTATAAAAAATGGTTTTAAAAATGCATCCATAATTCATAATTAATTCTTATATAGTTAATTTACATCTAATTAATATAATTCCAACATACTTTATCTTGATTTGAAACAGGAGTCATGTGTGAAAAGGCATACCATTGGGATTAATATTATACTTAAGGCTCATTTTGGTTAGCAAGTAGTTGAATCCATAATATGAAATCTGAAAAGAGTGAGACTTTGCTTGTTTAAGCAACTATTAAAAACTTAAAGCCAACACCTTATCAGGAGTAGAAATTATTACCAAAATTTAAATGTTAAAATTTTGTATCACTTTAATAAATAATATTTCAAGACTGAATAACTATTTTGGAATTGTTATAAGTGGAAAACTAAAAAAATATGAGGATTTGGAAACTGATTTGACTTTTAGTTTTTGTATGAGATAGAAAATTTATTAATGCAATTTCAGTCATTTAAAGAATAGGTAAGGCAACCTGGACTACCACATACCACTGTAATAATTTTCTTCTCCATCTCATCACTGCTCCCTAGGGAAAATAAACTGTTAATAATTTAATGCAACTCTTTAAATCATACAAGTGATTTTGGTTAGTACTTGTTAACATTAAGCATATTTAAACTGCAAATAAGAGAAAATCCAGGTTATATATGCTTTAACAAAAATAAGAGACTGTATTTCTACATACTGCCTATATTCTGGGAGGTAGGTCCTTTACAGTCTATTTTAATTCAGTGTTTAAAAATATAAATGTCTCAGAGACTTACGTTATATTGCTCTTTTTCTGTATGTCATCATTGTCTTCAAGACAGTTACTCTTTTGGTTGCAAGAGATTCAGACACATTAAGGCATTAATTCAGATTTTTAAAAATCTCTAAGGAAATAAGAAACTTTGTTTTTACGTAGTCTCATCTTAACTCTCCCAACAAACTTCCCATAATGTACTGTAGTCTAGAACTGAGCCAAATGCCTGTGCCAAACCAGTCAAAGGCAAAAGGAATAGGAATACATGCACAAGGGACTGAGTGCAGAAGCTGTCAAACACATAGCAAGATGAAGACAAATACAAATCTGATGAACTTTGAACTTTTATAAAGAAGTAGGGAGAGGAAATGGACATGTAGTAAGTAATAACTAATGTCCACTACAAATCACATCTAACACTTCTTTAAGTGATTATATTGGTTTAGGGAGGCATGTGTGGTTACAGTTTCACATACAATTTGTAAGCAAAAGAATCTCAGAAATATTTAAGATATGCCACAATATATGTTATTTTTCAGCTGTTATTTATTAATTTTATTTTTATTGAAATGAACCTTTTCCCTTTTATTCATAAAAAAATTTATCAAAAATGTTTTATCTACTTATAAATTTTACTTACATAAAATTGTAAAAAATCAGTGACTTAGGGCACATCTCAAAGAGCAGACACTCAAGTGAGCTTAAGTAAAAAAAGGAATTTACGTAAAATTTTTATTAAAAAATTATTATGCAATCTTCACCCAAACAGATGTTGAAGCAATGCATGTATTATTTGGAAGAGAAAAATGCTGAGGAATTGGTTCCAAAAATAATTTTAAATGATTAAATATGTGACACTAAATATAAGAACACAATAAGAAAGTCTGATCAGGTAAAAGAGAAAACCTTAAAACAACAATAATAAAACTATCAGAAAATGGGACAGGACTAGGGAAAAGAAAACTACTTGATGTAACATAATAGGGACCATAAAAAAACCTGTATGTAGAATTTTTAGTCCTTGGTAAGGTGGCATATCAAATCATGGACATAAGTCAGTCAATTTGAACAGAATATTAGCTGAATTTAATGCTGGCATGCTTGTTCATCTAGGTTACATTTCCATTCTAAGAGGCATCTCAGCTTCACCAGTCCAAATGGAGCTCTTAATGCCCCTCAATCTAGCCTTCTCCATTTCAACAAAGGATAAAATTGTCTACTTGATTACTCAAAATGAAAATTTTTCTGTCTTCCTTGATTCCCTTCTTTTCCTCAATTTTAATATTAGCTAAACTAATTACAATAAAAAGAAAACTATGCTACATTAAATAATGGAGTATATGTATAGGATTATAACACATAAAGATTGGTAAGAGTTTTATGTAGTACAAGCAAGAAATAAAATACCAATCATATTTGTATATAATTTTTATAGAGACTAATAAAATAAATGTAACTAGCATTAAAGACAGCAGAGTGATGTGACAGAGGTGATTTATATATTTAGTTTATCATGTCCTCTTCCTGGATTCCCAGAAAGACCACTTTTTTAGCCTCACTTGAGGTTAAAATGAGGCCCTGTGCCTAGGTTTGTTTCCAAAAACATGGATGTGAAACAGAAGTGATATAAAACACTTCCAGTATTGGCCCCTTAAAAACATCAGATACAAACTTCCAGTAATAATCTTGGAGGCCCTATATTTTTCTTGGAGGTTTTACAAGGTAGATGAAGGCTATGTAACCTTCAAAGTTTGAGTCACTGAGAAATAAGTATTTATTATACTAAGACATTGATTACTATAACAGAAGTAGGATAATGAGAACATTCTCTTAGTAGGTAGTAGTTCAGACCTTACTAAAATGCAATCTGTAACAAATAAACTCACAACCTCAGTGGCATTAAGTATCCAGTGCATTTTTATTTAACTTTTCCCTAGACATTTGCATGTAAGTCTAAAATGTCATACATCTATTATTGACTGAATAATGTGCCACCACATTCAAGTCTGAACCCCCAATGTGACTGTTTTTGGAGACAGGGATAATTTAGGTCAAATGTATTCATAGGGTGGAACCCTCATCCATTATGACTGGTGTCCTTGTAAGTAAAGGAAGAAACTCTAGGGATACATACATATGCACAGAGCAAGGGCCATGTGAGGACACAGCAAGAAGGCAGCAATCCGTAAAGCAAGGAGAGAGGACGTAGGAGAAACCAAACCTGCTGAAACTGCAGAACTGTGAGAAAAATTAATTTCTGTTGTTTAAGCCACCCAGCCAGGGGTATTTTATTATGGACCCCCCTAGAAAACTAATAAAACTTCTAAAACTTATTTTTTCCATATATATATTTAATTTTACGTGCTTTTTATATCTCTGCCTTTGAAACACCCAGATTTTATTTTGCACTAAAATCTCTAGATGCTCCCTCTAACATACTTACTGTTTTTGAATATTTCTCCCTTCTGCATGTCAGCCTCCACCACTTTTGTTTATTTTACATTCTTCTATTGCCTGCACTGTGCAATAGCTTTATAAATGCTGTCTGCGTTACCAGTCTCTCCTTGTGTAAATCTGTCACTTGTAACTGAGACCAGAGAAATTATTATGAAATACAAATCTTCTTATATCAACAACTTGTTTAAAAAAATCTATTTGACTTCCAATATTTTATAGTATGGCAAAAATAGAACTTCATAATTTGTTATCAATCTATTTTTGTTTTCATCACATCCAAGTTTAAAATATTTCTATTTCTTTGAAGTGTTTCCTCATTAACCAAAAAAAATTATTCTCTTCCCTTCTAACTGCATATAGACTACAGCCTTATCATAGTATTTATCTTTATTGTTGCAATTATTTTCCTGTCTGCCTTTTCACTAAATGGAAGCAACAGTCTTTTATTTATCATTTTACTGACTACAGTATGGGCATTTACTCAAGAACATTATGTATTTAAAAACTCTATGCTGATCTAATTAATTGATTCTTTATTCATTTTTGGAGGTTCTTTATTTCTTTTGAAATAAGTAGAAGGACAGCCTAGGCACTTACTCGTCGTCGTCGGCAGCCGTCCGTCTCGAGAGACGATGGCGTAGCTTCTTGAGAGTCTATCTGCACCGCCGAGAATGGCTGTGCAGTCCGATTCGGGAGTGACAATCCCTGCCGCACTTGGTACAGGTGAAGGCAGATGGCCGTTGTTGCTGCTGTTGACGCTGCTTCCGCCTCGATCTTTTCTGGACCGCCTCCTCGTTGCGCGCAGCCTCTGCCCGTGACGTACCTTGCCTGACCGCGAGCCTCCAGGCTAGGCGGTCGTCTGCTTGAACTTCCCATGTGTTGAGATTGATGGAGCATTGTGTCATGTCCTTTTTGCAGATGTCTTTGAACCGCAGTTTTGGGCGCCCTGTCATCCTCTTGCCTACTGCTAGCTCGCCGTAGAGGAGGTCTTTGGGGATACGGCCTGCATCCATTCTTTTGACATGGCCGAGCCACCTGAGGCGTCTCTCGCTAAGAACTGCATGCAAACTGCTCATATTGGCTCGCTTCAGCACCTCGGTGTTGGGGACCTTATCCTGCCAGGCGACATGCAGGACGCGTCGCAGGCACCTCATGTGGAAGCTGTTGAGTTTCCTTTCGTGCCTTGCATAGGTGGTCCACGTCTCGCTGCCATAGAGGAGAGTGCTGAGTACGCAGGCTCGGTAGATGCGCAGTCTGGTTTTCTCAGTGAGGCTGGAATTGTTCCACGCTCGCCGGTTCAGTCTGGCCATAACTGTGGCTGCCCTGGCGATTCTCCGGTTGACCTCCAAGTCGACTGACAGAGAGCTCGAGATGGTGGACCCGAGGTAAGTGAAGTCGTTGACAACCTCCAGGGTGTATCCGTCGATGGTGATGCATGGGGGAGTCCCCGTGCCTTGAGCCATAACATTCGTCTTCGTCAGGCTGATGGCTAGTCCGAACTCCTTGCATGCGTGGGAAAGGCAAGTGACTAGCTGCTGGAGTCCCTCTTCGGAGTGTGATGTCAAAGCTGTGTCGTCGGCGAAGAGCATCTCATGGATGAGCACCTCTTTGACTTTGGTCTTGGCTCGTAGACGGGCCAGGTTGTAGAGCTTGCCATCGGATCTGGTGTGAATGAAGACACCCTCGCTGCAGTCCTTAAAGGTGTATTGGAGGAGCATGGAGAAGAAGATTCCGAACAGCGTAGGCGCGAGGACGCAGCCCTGCTTTACTCCGCTGCTGACTGGGAAGGCCTCAGAGGTTGCGCCGTTGTAGGACACCGTGCTGTGCATGTTGTCGTGAAAGGACATGACCACAGCAAGCAGATGTGGTGGACAGCCAATCTTCCGTAGCAAGCTGAAGAGTCCGCTTCGACTGACCAGATCAAACGCCTTCGTGAGGTCAATAAAGGCGAGGTAGAGTGGTTTATGCTGCTCGTGACACTTCTCCTGCAGCTGGCGTAGGGAGAAGATCATGTCCACTGTTGATCAGCCAGCTCTGAAGCCACACTGGGACTCTGGGTAGACGCGGGAAGCAAGGGTCTGCAGGCGGGCAAGAGCGACCCGGGCGAATACTTTGCCGACGACGCTGAGGAGAGAGATGCCCCGGTAGTTGTTGCAGTTGCTGCGGTCTCCTTTGTTCTTGTACATGGTGATAATGTTGGCGTCTCTCATATCCTGGGGGATGTAACCCTCCTTCCAGCAGAGACAGAGTAGATGGTGGAGCGGCTGTAGCAGGACTGGTTTCCCGCTCTTTAGGATTTCTGGAGGGATTCCGTCGCTTCCTGGTGCTTTCCCGCAAGCAAGGCGGTCGATGGCTTTGCCGAGCTCTGCCGCAGTAGGTGGGGTGTCTAGCTCCTCCATGACTGGTAGGTCTGGGATGGCTTTAAGAGCAGTGTCTGTTACGGTGTTCTTCGTTGCGTACAGCTCGAGGTAGTTCTCGGTCCACCGCCGCATTTGCTGTTCCTGGTCAGTGATGACCTCACCTGTCTTGGACTTAAGGGGGGCGATCTTGGAGGGGATTGGGCCTGTTGCCTTCTTGATACCCTCATACATTCCTCGTGCGTTGCCTATATCGGTGGCTTCCTGAATGCTTCTGCACAGGTTTAGCCAATAGGTGTTGGCACAGTGGCGGGCGGTCTTCTGGACTTTGTTCCTGGCAGCCCGTAGAGCTTGAAGTGTACTGGGAGTGGGAGTGACCTTGTAAGCCAGTAGGGCCTTCCTCTTAGCCTCGATCACGGGTTCCATTTCTTCCCAGTGAGCCTCGTACCAGTCAGCGTTCTTCCGCTCTTTCTTCCCGTAAGCAATAATGGCGGAGTTGTATATGGCGTCGCGGATACGTGGCCAATTGGATTCGATAATGTCATCTGCCGCCACTCCCTCGCCGAGTGCATCTTCCATCTTGTTGATGAATTGCTGGGTCTTAACTGGGTTGCTGGCACAACTGGTGTTGATGCGTGGGCGACCCTTCATCTTGGAGTGGTGCAACCTCTTCGGCGTTATGCGCACCTTGCTTACCACGAGGGCATGGTCCGTGTCGCAGTCTGCACTGTGGTAGCTGCGGGTGAGGAGGGTGCTGCCACTTACTAATAGCAGGCACTTAATAATAGCTCTATTATTAATATACTTTGTATTACAATAAATATTATATTTACCTGTTTAATTAAATTAATGTTATAGGAATCTTATTAATTAATTAAATTTAATGTGACACAAAAGACTATTCAGCATCTATGACAATGCCTTAAGACTTGCATACATAAAAGAAATAACCTAGATTATAGTTTCTCCACTGATAAATATCTTTCTAAAATGCACTTAAATGTATAATTTAGAAGTATTTATATTTGAGAAATTAGAATTTTAAATTTTCCATAAGCAGTGAAACAAGTTTCACTCATTCTTCCTGTTGTGTCCTCTACTCAAAATTTGATTATAAACCATTGTCATCATCTGCTCCTCTGTTATTTGTCTCCTCGTCAACATAATAATAACTGTAATCAAGGTGAAGGTTTTGTTCTCCATACTATGTCAGTTTCTGCCTTTATGTTCTATGGTTCTATGGAATTGTGTGGTGAAAGCCTTTTTCAGTAATCTGGCCTGTTTTATTTTGAGATTTGGTTTGTCAGGATCTAATGAAGAGTGAATTTTGAAAATCAGAGACAGTATGCAGTATTGGAATTATCTTGTTTTTCAAGGTCACAATGAATTGTGCATTTCACTCACTTTCAGATTTCCAGATGAATATATTGCATTAAAAACAAATTAACAAGTTCATTATAAACTGTATTGTTGTGTTTAGCTGTATAATTATAATAGAGATTTGAGAGAAGACCTTTTTTTCTATAAATTAAACTTATTGCAATGAAATTTCATTACAATTTTTCTAATATATCCCCTTGTAAACATTTTATTTCCTTGTATCATAATGCAATTATACCAACTTTTAAAATAAACGTATTCTAACTTCTTTTGAATTCTAGGGGCAAAAACCACAAAAAATAATGCATGAGGAAGTTTATTTTTAAATTTATGCAAGACTGATGTATCTAGTTATTTAACTTTCTTTCTTTTAAAAATATGTTGGAAACAAAAAAGAAAAATGAAATTAAAGTGGCTACAGAAGATTTTTTTTAAAGGTGCCATATTTGCTGTATTTCAAACACCAAGCTTGGGGGAACAAACCAAAGTTACTTTACAAATAAAAAAGAATGATGAATTTAGTCAATAAACAACTGTTTTGCCTACGTGTTTCTTCTTATTGAGCAAGGACAGTATTTATCACTGCACTTAGCAACACTAATTTCAAGCCAAAAAGAATTACTATACATTACATTTATGACAGGTTTTGTTCTGAATACATTTTGAGTTCAAGAAGCTAAATATATGACTCTACCTCACTGAGATAATTGAAAGTAATCAAATGTAAGCCGCATGTCCTGTGTTTTATCAGTCTTAGTATTTAAGATATAATTTTATATAATTTTTCACATTTTTATCCAAGATGATTGTAATAAAATTATATACTGTGCATAATGGCACTAAGTCAAAATTGACACCAATTTTCTTTTCTTGTTACTCTGGAAGTTCCTGGAGAACACCTTTATGTTTCACAAATCCATTCTGGTGGCCCAAAACCACATTAGAGGTTGATCTAATTCTTCTTTTCTGTACTTCATTTGTTGTATGCTTATGGCACATTTCATCATGTTTCTGATTGTTTGAGAGTCACGACTTTGTTTCTAGTATCAGCAGCTGACTTTTGGTGAGCTCTTGGGTAGAGGCTAGTCACTAGAAAGACCAAGACTTGATTAGAAACTTGAAAATTTCAGTGCTATGTCCCCATTCTCCAGAGTTAGAAGAAGGGCTAGGAATGAGTTAAGAAACAATCATGCCGATTTTAAAATCCCTAAGGTATGGGATTCAGGTAACTTGCAGGTTGGTAAACACATCCATTTGCTGGGAGGGTGGCACACCCCAACTCCAAGGGGATAGAAGCTTCTGCACTCAGCACCTTTCAGGGCCTCACCCTATGTATCTTTTCATCTTTATGTTCATTTGTATTCTTTAAAATATCTCTTGTGAGCCCTGAATTAACTTCAGATAAATAGTGTCAGAACTGAAATGAATTGTAGGGACCCAGCTTGTGTTGGAGAATTGATTGGCATGGAACCCCCTCCCTCCACCTGCCACAAATGCACACACATCTGGTGTCAAGAGTATTTTGAGCCTGAGAGTAAAGGAAAACAATTAGTTTTTTCTGTACAGTAAGGGAAGTCTGAATACCAGTCAGGAAATTTTCATTAGAAACCTGAAGAGAAACTGTGCTCATATTGATGGAACTGTTAGTGGGACTATTTCCAGAGGCGACTTAAAAAATATGAGCCAAATAAATTTGTGGTTCTGATTAAAGAAATTTTCATACAGAATGTTAAAAGTATCAATTAGCTTCTTTTTTCTACATTTGATATGTTTCCAGAAAGAAATGATTTACTATGAAACTGTTCAGTTTTTAAACAGAATTTGTGGAAATATGTTCACCTAGAATTTTCTGAGTTAAAAAATAAAACTCTTTCATTCTTAATATCTCCAGCTAATAACATATTTCCAAAGGGGAAAAAAAAAAGCTTTATAGAAAAGATCAGATCCAGGATGCTCTTAGTAAAATGTGACCTTAGGGTCAAAATCAAATTAGGGAAAGACTATAGGACCTTTTGGTAAGACTTCAGGATAACTAAAACAGTGCTTCATGAACACCCTAACTTGCAAGAAGAGACATCTGAGAAGTATAAGTGAATGGTTGCACAGGGTTCAGATTCTCAATCCAAGGTGGAGAGGGACTCTTGTCCTTCACCACTCTGTCCCCTCAGCTGAAAGTGGCCATGAGAGTGCCTTCAGCTCCACCTTCTGGAACAGAACCATCTGTTGAACCCTGTCAATCCATATAATAGAAAGTTACTAAAGGTTCAAGTGGTTTGTTTCACAGCATTAGAAAAATTCTACATAAATCAAAAATTATATGAAAATATAAGAAATTAATAGAGGTTTATATAGGTATGAGTGTTCGTACTTATACTTTTTAGCAGATATGAGATATCATGAACCATTCTTAAAGAAAGCTATAATATATCCCCATATTAAATTTAAGTTTTAATAGTTGCCATGCAGCTTTTTAAAAAATCTTGAAATTAGATAAAGGAATGATTGTTTGTATCTAATGTAATAATAGAGGAATTCTGTATTCTTGTACACTGATGTACAAGAAAAATTTTCTCAATTTAGTAAAAATAATGTAAAAATTAACACCTGCAGTCAACATTATGCTTAATGGTGAAAGACATAATGCTTCCCCCTAATATTTGAAATAAGACAAGGATAATCTGTATTCAGCACAGTACTAGAATTTGTAGCTAGTGCAGAAAGACAAAAAATAAAATATGTACACATGAAACAGAAATAATTTTGGAAATGACATGGTTGTCTCCATAGAAAATCCCAAAGCATCTACAAAACTCCTAAAAATAATAAGTGAGTTCAGTAAGGTCAGGACTATAAGATGAACATAAAAGTTCATATAATTCCATTTACAATAATACAAAGAAACAAAATACTTAAGTTAAAATGTAACAAAACATGTGCAGGACTGATGTGCTAGAAGCTACAAAACTCCCATGAAATAAATAATAAATTTTAAACTGGGTTCTTGGATTACAATTCTCAAAAAGTAAATATGGGACTTCTCCCCTAATATGTTTTATGTCATTCCTATCTAGATGCCGGTGAGATTTGTTGCAGATATAGAAGATAATTTGCAAAGGACGTAGAATTAAAGTTTTAAACCATTTTGTTAAAAAGGTAGAATAGTAAAATCATTCTGAACTTGAAGAATAAAACATGAGACTCAGTCTACTTGTTGTTCAGACTTATTATATAGCTACAGTAATGCAGACTGTGTGGTATTGCCAGAGGAATAGACATATAACTCTAACACCTTGTACAAAATTAATTCAAAATGGAACAAAGACTTAATTGTAAAATTAATAATATAAATGTTGTAAAAAATATAAAACAATATCTTTAGGATTTAGGACCCAACAAACAATTCTCTGTCTTGACACCTAAAGCATGATTCTTAAGGGGAAAACAGTAAATTTGACTTCATCAAAATTAATAATGTGCTTCTGCAAAATCCTCTGCTGTGGAGATTAAAATATAATTATGGACTGGAAGAAAATATTTGCAAACAACATATATCACAAAGGACTAATACCTAGATTATCTAAAATCTCCAAAAACTCAAGAGTAAAAGCACCTAATTATCTAATTATAAAATGGTCAAAACACATGCACAGACATTGGACCTAAGAGGGTATACAGATGGCATGGATGAAAATATGCAGATGAAAATATGTTCGGCAGTATTAACCAACAGAGAAACAGTGGAAAACACTGAAATGTCACTACACATCTATAAGAATGGGTAAAATAAAACTTTGTGACAACACCAAATGTTCGTGAGGGCATAAAAGAACTGAATTACTCATACATTGATAATGGGAATGTAAAATGTATTAATCACTCTGGAAAACAGTTGAGATATTTCTTAAAATAACTAAGCATAGAACTGCAACATAATCCAGCAAGTCTTCTCTTGGTCTTTTACCTCAGAGACATGAATATCAATGTTCACACAAAGATCTGTACATGATTGTTCATTATAGCTTTATTCACGATAGCCAAAAACTAGAAACAACTCATGTGCTTTTCAATAAGTGAATATTTAAATAGACTGTGGTTTAATAAGGAACAAAATATTGACACATGGAACAACCTAGATGAATCTCGGGAGAATTATGCTGAATGAATTAAAGCCAATCCCAAAAGATTGCAGACTGAATTATTCAACTTATATACTATTTTGAAGTGACAACATTATAGAAATGCAGAACAGATTAGTAGTTGTCAGGGGCAGGGAAGAAGAGTGTGAGGAATGATGGAAGAAGGATCCTTGTGGTGATGGAATTTTCCTGAATTGTGACTGCAGCAATATTTTTATCCTGGTGTTTACTGAAGAAAGCTGGGTAAAGGATACACAGCATTATTTTTAAAAACTGCATGTGAATCAACAATTATCTCAAAATATAAAGTTTGATTAATAATTACTATAAATAAAATTTCTCATTTTTTCATAAATCAGAAATTTCCAAGTATCATTTCCAATAAATAAGGGGAAAAAAAGGCCAAATCTAAAATTTAAAAAAGTTTACATATTTTCTAAAATTTGACTCAAAAGAGAAAAAATTAAATGGAATTACTCTCCAAGTCAAAGCTCAGATAAATACTTATTTTGTTGAATCCCTGCAGTAGAATGCATTTGTATAATAACACAATACATTTTTAAAATACACAAGCAGTCCATTTGTTCTATGCTCTACCCTTCTGGGTGGTACCTAGAGAGTTATTATTCAATCATTTTGCAGTATACATTCCTATTTTTGTAAATCTGTGTTAAAAAAAGAAAATTTCAAGATTATCTTGCTATGTGCTGACAGTGATGCAATATTTCTGGGTGCTTGCCCTCAAAGTGCTTACCAGACATATAAAAATATTGAGAATATCTCTGAACATTTTTACTTATTAAGCATATGTTGTCATTTCCCAATATTCTATCAATGAACAAAATTATTCCTGAACAACTATGAATTCCCAATGTATACAAAGGTCACCTTTTTCTAGACACTTTAAAAAATATCAATTGACATATTTTTTTCTTATATTTCCCCATCCTTACCATTTCAAATATTGAATCAGACCCATTTGTCTTCTCCTGATTTTCTGGACTGAAACATAGATAGATTGAAGAGTCCATTTCTCCTTTTCTTTAAAACAAACAAATCACAAAACCAATGTAAAAATTATTGTAGGTGTGCTAAACAAGAGAGAGGGCAAAAGTTTATGAATGTAAGGAAGCTGATGGGGCTGTGGTTCTCCTCAAATGGAGGGAGTAAAATCTTCACGGACTCTTAGTGTAAGGACACTCCCACTGGCCCTAATTCTTGTGTTTTTAAATAAGAAAGTATACAAAACCCACACTTATTAATCATTTACTAATATACTTTGAAAACTTGTATTTGTGTGTATTTACTTATGTGTTCCTATATGTTTACAAAAAGTAACAAGAATCATAAAATAATATTTCATGTCATACAGTGACTCTGCATACTATTAAAAATACCATTGCACTAGTCCCCACCTTTCTATACTTCATTAAATCAGACAGGGAAAGGCCTTTAAATTGATAGTTTTCAGATAGCTCTTTTGTATTGATTCACAGAAATCTTTGAGAAGACAGAGATTCATTGAACAACATAAATAACCTTTGATTAAATGATGTTAGTTTTGCTGACCTCAAGTTTTGTTTGTATGCTTGTTTTAATTTATCTGTGGTCCATAAGCAATAGCTACCACATTGCAAGTCTTTCTGTGTTTTAAAACAGTCTTTTTTCTTTTATTTTTTTAAGTGGGTACATAAAACTCTTACATTTATTTATGCAATATAATTTTAAAATTTTAATTAAAGTCATTCGAGTGTATTAGTTAATAAAATTGTATAGGTTTTAAGTATACAGTTCTGTAATATATCATTGGTACATTGCATTGTCTTTACTACCAAAAGTCAAATCTCTTATCTTTTTTTTCAGTTCTCACCAAAACCAGTAATCTAAGCTTGCAAGGTGAACCTGAACTTTAAAATTTATGAACCAACTCGTCTATTGAATTTCCCTTTTTTTGATCTTTTGCCATATTCATGTTTCATAGAGTTAAAAAAAAAAAAAAGAGTTTCAAACTTTTGGCAAAAAATGAGTTTGAGGTTGAAGTCCACACATTGAATATTTTCATTTTAATCAAAAACTCTGAATGTGACCTTATAAAAATATTTTGCAATCATTACCTTTCCCCCATTTGTTTTTAATTAATATATTTTAAAATTATAAATACCTGAAATAGAAAACGTTTTGAAATAATCCTAGAATATTTTCCATCTGGGTTATGCTAAACTTATATAGAGGTTTTAAAGATTTTAGGCAATAATTTTTATAATGTGAATAGAATTATCCAAATGTACTAATTTAAAACATTACATTTGAATGGGCCCATTACAGAATAGAGACTTGGAAAAATATTAAACTAAGAACAGCAGTAAATAACAGCCTGGTGTTGGAGTTGTACAATAGCTGACTGCTACAGGTACCATGAAAAAAAAAGAGTAGGTTTAATTGGCTGAAAGTAGAAAGTGCAGATTATCAATTATATATATGGTTATAGTTATAATATGCAACATTTTTTTCTGCAGCAGACTCTAGATTTATGGTATATAAGGAAAAAGCATTTCTGTTTCCAAACATCCATAACTATATATTATATAATAATGATATAATTTTTCAATTACTTGATATAATTTTATGCATTTCTCTAACAGAGTTTTGGAACTCCACAAAGTAATGATTTATTTATGCATATGGCAACCCCATCAGCAAATACAATGTTAAATATATAATAGAGGCTTGAAAACTTCTATCTGTTCAAGTTCATATCTTATCAGGGCTATCAAGTTACACTTGGTATCTTTAATATCAAACTTCATGAATGAACTTTTCCTCTGCCTGAATAATACATTTCCTGATTTCTTTTTTAATTAAATATATTTTGGTAACATTTTAAGTAGCATTATATAAGTTTCAGGTGTACATCTCTATATACCTGTATACCCTGTTATATTGCCATGAGCCCAAAGCCCAGTCTTCTTCCATCACCATATATTTGACCCTTTTTCCCCTCTGGTAACCACCATTCTGCTTTCTGTATATATGAGTTATTTTGTTTTGTTTGTTTGTGGCTTTTTGTTATATACCCATATATGGGTGAAATCATATCATTTTTGTCTTTTTTTCTGACTTATTTACTTAACATAATACACTCCACATCCATCCATGTTGTCACAAATGGCAATATTTCATCCTTTTCTAATTGTTGAGTAGTGTTTCTTTGAATATATAGGTCACATCTTCTTTATCTAATTATTCATCGAAGGACACTTTGGTTGTTTCCTTGTCTTGGCTATTGTGAATAATACTGCAATGAACATAAGGGTAAATATATGTGTACAAATAAGTTTTTTATTATTAGAGCCCTTATTTGAAACAATAAAGTTTAACATAAAATAATATTAGCTGTTTGAATACATGAAAGCAGAACATTATTGCTGAGGGCAATTTTATAGAATTTTATTTTTTAGTTTGTCTTGGATAACTCCTGAAGACAACAGACAATTCTGATAGTCATTTCTATAGCTTTCTAATAACAACTCTTTAACTCAATTTAAAATAATAATAAACTGCATCTTGAGAATACATTGCTTATAAAGATAAAATATTCTCAAATAAGAGTCTAGTCAGTTTTGTTAATATACTAAAGCATTAAAGTCACCTACAAAAAAACTTCAGTTTACAGAATGTGAGAATGGGTATTTTTTTTATCCTCACCTGAGGATATGTTTATTGATTTTTAGCGACAAAGGAAGAGAGAGAGGGAGAAAGAGAAAAGCATTGAGGTGAGAGAGAAACATCAATCAGCTGCGTCCTGTATGTGTCCTGACTGGGAAATGGAACTTGCAAACTTTTGCTGCATGGGGTGATGCTCCAGCTAACTTAGCCACCTGGCCAAGGATAGGTACTAGTTTTTAAAATTGAAAGTGTCAAGAAATATATGAAATTTTTATAATTAACAATTATTCAATAAATTGCACTTAGGTAATTATCTAATAAATGGAGAATTGGTGATAAAAATAATAAGTAAAATGTTTCTTTCCTAAAAGATTCCTTGATTTTTTATTTTTCACAGTACTATTCCAAAGATAGTCTCTCCACCTATTTGTTATTTTTTAAAGGAACACTTAAAGAAATGTATATAATATAAACAGTATCCCTGTAATTTTGCTACCATCTGAATTTTAATATATTTACTATTTTTCTAGATTACATTCTATACTTTTCTTTCTTTTTTTCCTTTTAAATATTAGGACAAGAATAACATTCTTCATTCCTCTCCTACAAGATTAGGTTTTTAGAAATTCAAAATGGAGGGGATTATTCGCCCATTGTCTAAGAAACAGTGTATTTTAGGATATAGTAGTCCCTCTCTATATCGCGGTTCACATATTGTGGCCTCAGTGTATCGCGGGACTTTTAAAAATATTATATTTAATTATTTATTGTGGATTTTTCACTATATCATGGGATTTTGTGGTACTGTATACGTATGTTGTTAAAGTCACATAGGTTTAAGAGTGTAGAATAAATGTAAGGTTCCTACTTTGTGGGGGTCTAGAACGTAATACCCATGATAAGTGAGGGAATACTATACATGTTTTTGCAGAAGAGATCAATGCACCAATTAACAGAGAAACACAAATTCTTTTCTTAGCATGTTAGCTGTATCCTTTTCATCCAATGTTTAGTTTGCTTACATGTCTTATTATTGCCAATTCATCAAGTTTCAGATATTACCTCCTACTTAACTATAAGAATTCTTCAATACCCTTTGCTTTCTTTTCCATTTTAAAACCTTAATATTCCAATAAAGAACACAAAATTAACATATTGGAGACTTTATAGAAAATAAGAATCATTGTTATTACGAATAAACGTAACAGAAAAAAATTTTACTTAAAAAATAGAAGAAATGAAAGGAAATAGTATAAGGAGTCTAACTTCTTAATAAAAAAGAGAAGGTACAAACTACCATTAATACTCCCCCAAAGTAAGCTTCATTTACAAAAATATTATCTATGTTGATAAATTACACTCACCATCAGTTTATATGCAAATGACTTTGACAAGATTACAAAATCACATATAATCAATGCCCTGAATACAATTGATAAAAATCAACATACTGATTTTTAAAATTGTATTTATTGGGGTGCTATTGGTGAATAAAATTATATAAGTTTCAAGTGTGCAATCCTATGATGCATCATCTATATATTGCATTGTGTGCCCACCACCCAAAGTGAAATCTTCTTCTGTCACCTCATATTTCACCCCCTTTACCCTTTACTACCCTAAACCTCTTCCCTCTGGTAACCACCATACTGTAGTCTGTATGTATCAGTTATTGTTATGTCCCACATATGAGTGAAGTCATATAGTTCTTCACTTTTTCAAACTTATTTTGCTTAGCATGATATTTTCAAGATCCATCCAAATACAGTATTTTATCTTTTCTTATGGCTAAGTAGTATTCCATTGTATATACATACCACATTCTTCATTCATTATCCAGTCATCTATTGATGGACACTTGGATTGTTTTCATGTCTAGGCCATGGTGAATAATGCTGCAATGAACATAGATGTGCATATATCTTTGTGAATCAATGTTTTTGAGTGTTTCTAGTAGATTGCTCAGCAGATGTAACCCTAGAGGCTAAAGAAGAAAGCCCCTGTGCTCATTTACCCTGGTAGTCAGTGATACTGTAATTACAGAGGTTTTAACACTTCCATTCATTTAGAACTGCTCTGTCCAATATGGTAGTCACTAGCTGCAAGTAGTTATTTAAATATATATTAATTAAATTAAATAAAAGTAAAATTTCTGTCTCTTAGTGGTTGTACTAGCTACTTTTTGAGTGCTCAATGGGCACTTGTGAACATTAGCATGTGTCTATTATTCCAAGTAATCACTAGAATAACACCATGCCTGACATTCAAATCTTCTTTTTCAAATCTATAAAAAATAATCTCTATTTTTAAATTTAATTAGTTAATTTCATTTTAATCTAAGGGAAAATTTTTATTTCAATCTGGGTTATCAATGGACTCTTTTGACAAAGTTGAGAAAGAACTGTCACACTTCACTGAAATGGGAGTATTAATGGTCTATGTAAACACACCACATCTAAAATCGAAAGGGTAGTTCACTTTTCAGGGCAAACATTGTGTTTTCTCCTGTAGTTCATTCTCTATAGCTATTTTAAGACACTTTACTAAGTTTGCTCACTCCTATTTGACAAAACTTAAATTACTGATAAAATACTGAGAATAAGCCTACTTACTTCATATACTTACCAGGTATATTTTAGAGTCCTAAAAGACATATTTTACTATATTTATTTTTATTTTTTTAAGTTTTAACTTCTTTTTATTTAATTTATTGGGTTTACATTAGTTAATTATATAAACTTAAGGTGTACAATTCCAAAATACATAATCTGTATATTGTATTATGTGTTCATCATGCCAAATAATGTCTCTTTCCATCACCATTTATCCCTTCTTTACCCTGTTAAAACACATATTTTAGATTTTAAATTTCCCACTTTAGGGTTTAGGCACTAAAATCAACCACTGATATTATTTATTTCCATATTTCAAGAGCTCATCACTACTGGATCTGTCTCCTAGATGGTCTTTCCTACTTTTTGGGTATCATCCAGATCCCTTTTCTATATTTCTCCTCTAAATATTAATAAAAGTTTCCCTTTTTGCCTGTCATGTGTTATATAATATATAGCAATTTAATTAAAATGGACACCGACTATGCTACCTTTCTAACTACAATATAATGTGTTACCTACTGTTAAAATTGGAAAAGGCAAAATATGTTATGTTTTTGTCATTTGTGCATCAAACTTTCTACATCCAAAATAAACCTAAAATTGAATGTAGAATATATTAGTCATTAGAGATAGCAATTGTTTATAGTTTTTAACAAAAGTCTTTATTTTCACTGGAAACAGCAGAGAGATCATTAAAATACTCAATACACAATGATATAAGTTAAACCCACTATAAAATAATAAATTCATAAAAATATTAAATTTAGTTGGCCAAAAAGTTCTTTTGTTTTTTCCATAAGATGGTTCCAGTAGTGCTTAGTTGTCTTTAACTTCATTCAAAACAATTTTGTTAGATCGTATTGTGACAGCTGTCGTATCAGCATGCTTTTTTTAAAAAAAGTATCAAAATTTGTGAATTTTTGTGTAGGCATTTAATACTGAAGATGGAAGAAAATACACAACATTTTTGGCATATTATGCTTTATTATTTCAAGAAAGGTAAAAATACAACTGAAACATACAAAAAAGACTTATGCAGTGTATGAAGAAGGTGTTGTGACTGAGCAAATATGTCAAAAGTGGTTTACAACATTTAATGCTAGAGATTTCTCACTGGATGATGATCCAAGATTGGGTAGACCAGTTGAGTTGATAGCGATCAAATTGAGACATTAATTGAACAATCAATGTTATACCATGTGGGAGATAGCCAACATGCTCAAAATATCCAAATCAAAATTATTAGTGAAAATGAAAAATGTGTCTTTTATTTTATGGAAAAAAACTAAATGGGCTTTTTGGCCAACCCAATATATACTCATTTGAATATATGGTATGTATATTTCTTGCAAATATTAATTTTTCTAAAGGGTAATATGCCACAAACGTTCTGTAATAATTTTTAATGTTTTATAAATGCAAGAAGATAAGTACATTTATTTTTATATATCTGGATGTCTTTTGGATTTAAGTTTTTATTTTGATTTTTTAATTGGAGTTGAAGATGGTGGGAGAGCAGGTGAAGGCTGTACTCTCCTCCTGCCAGCCCCAAAGTGGAAATACTACAATTAAATTGAAGAACAATTGACCAGAATAACCAACAGAGGGAAAAACAGAAGTCTGACAGCCAAGAATTTACAGAAGCCGCATTACGACTGGTAGGAAGTGTGGAGAGCCTATAGAAAAACTGGCCCTGTGCCTATGTGCAGCAGCTGATTATCTAGAAAGATATCTCAACTGCAAAGGTCTCTCCTGAGGAAAGTGTAATTTCAATCCTGCAGGTGGGGCTCCACAGCTTAGAGCAACAGAGTTGAGAGGAGGTGCCCACATAACATCTGGTATTGGAGTTCATTGGGATTCTGTCCCCAGGGACGATCTCTGGTTCAAAAGGCAGTTCCATTTTAGTTTTTTGAGGTAATTCCATACTGTTTTCCATAGTGGTTGCACCAGTCTGCATTCCCACCAACAGTGCAGTAGGGTTCCCGTTTCTCCACATCCTCGCCAGCACTTGTTGTTTGTTGATTTGTTGATGATGGCCATTCTGACTGGTGTGAAATGGTATCTCATTGTGGTTTTTATTTGCATCTCCCTGATGACTAATGATGTTGAGCATTTTTTCATGTGTCTATGGACCTTCTGTATGTCCTCTTCGGAGAAGTGTTTGTTCAGGTCCTTTGCCCATATTTTAATTGGGTTGTTTGTTTTCTTGATGTTGAGTCATATAAGCTCTTTATATATTTTGGAGATCAGTCCCCTGTCTGTAATGTCATTGGCAAATATGTTTTCCCATATGGTTGGTTTCCTTTTCATCTTGCTTATGTTTTCTTTTGCTGAGCAGAAACTCTTTAGTTTGATGTAGTCCCATTTGTTTATTTTTTCCTTTACTTCCCTTGCCTTGGGAGATGTATCCATGAAGATATTGCTACATGAGATATCTGAAATTTTCCTGCCTATATTTTCCACTAGGACTTTGATGGTGTCATGGCTTACATTTAAGTCTTTGATTCATCTTGAGTTTATTCTCGTGTGTGGTGTAAGTTGGTGGTCTAGTTTCATTTTTTTGCAAGTCCCTGTCATGTTCTCCCAGCACAATTTGTTGAAGAGGCTCTTCTCACTCCATTTTATGTTTCTTCCTCCTATATCAAATATTAGTTGACCATAGAGGCCTGGGTTTATTTCTGGACTCTCTATTCTGTTCCATTGATCTATATGTCTGTTCTTATGCAAATACCAGACTGTTTTGATCACAGTGGTTTTGTAGTATTATTTGATATCTGGTGTTGTGATTCATCCTGCTGTGTTCTTCTGTTTCAAGATTGCTTTTGCTATTTGGGGTCTTTTTTGGTTCCATATGAACTTTTGGAGTATTTGTTCTAGGTCAGTGAAATACGTCATTGGTATTTTAATAGGGATTGCATTGAATCTGTAAATTTCTTTGAGTAGTATGGGCATTTTAATAATGTTGATTCTTGCAATCCATGAACATAGTATTTGCTTCTATTTATTTGTATCTTCCTTAATTTCTTTCCTCAGTGTTATGTAGTTTTCCAAGTACAGGTCTTTTATCTCCTTGGTTAAGTTTATTCCTAGGTACTTTATTTTTCTTGTTGCTATAGTAAATGGGATTTTTTTTTAGTTTCTATCTCTAATATTTTATTGTTGGTGTACAGAAGTGCCTTAGATTGCTGTATATTTACTTTGTACCCTGCTATTTTGCCAAATTCACTAAATCCACTAAATGTTTTAGTGGAGTCTATAGGGTGTTCTATGTATACTATCATGTCATCTGCAAATAATGACAGTTTTACTTCCTTTTTCCAAATTTGGATGCCTTTTATTTTTATTTTTTTCTTGCGTGATTGCTGTGGCTAGAACTTCCAAGTCTAAGTTGAATAGGAGTGGAGAGAGTGGACATCCTTGTCTTGTTCTTGATATCAGGAGAAATGCTTTCAGTTTTTGTCCATTGAGTATGATGATGGCTTCAGGTTTCTCAATTATGTCCTTTATTATGTTGAGGTATGCTCCCTCTATTCCAATTTTGTTGAGAGTTTTCATCATAAATCAGTGTTGTACTTTATTATGTGCTTTTTCTGCATGTATTGATATGATCATGTAATTTTCATCTTTCATTTTGTTTAGGTGGTGTATTATTTTTATTGATTTGCAAATACTCAACCATCCTTGCATCCCTGGGATGAATCCCACTTGATCGTGGATTATGATCTGTTTAATGTGTTGCTAGATCCTGTTTGCCAATATTTTGTTGAGGATTTTAGCATCTATGTTCATCAGTGATATTGGCCTGTAGTTTCCTTTTGTTGTTGTGTCTTGACCTGGTTTTGGAATTAGGGTAATACTGTCTTCATAGAAAGAGTTTGGGAGTCTTCCCTCTTCTTGGATTTTTGGAATAGTTTGAGGAGGGTAGGAGTTAGTTCTTCCCTAAATGTTTTTTGAAATTTATTCATGAAGCTATCTGTTCAAGGGCTTTTGTGTGCTGGGAGATTTTTTATTACTGTTTCAATTTCACTCTTTGTTATTGGTCTGCTCAGGCTTTCTACTTCTTCTTGATTCAGTTTTGGAATATTATATGTTTCTAGAAATTTGTCCATTTCATCTAGGTTGTCAAGTTTCTTGCCATACAGTTGTTTATAGTAGCTTCTTACAATCCTTTGTATATCTGTGATAACAGTTGTGATTTCTCCTCTTTCATTTCTGACTTTGTTTATTTGTGTCCTCTCTCTTTTTTTCTTGATGAGCCTGGCTAAAGGCTTGTCAATTTGTTTATTTTTTCAAAGAACCAGATCCTACTTTTGTTTATCTTTTGAGTTGTTTTTTTTTTTTTTTTTTTAGTCTCTATGTCATTTAATTCTGCTCTGATCTTGATGATTTCCTTCCTTCTACTCGCCTTGGAATTTGTTTGTTTTTGTTCTAGTTCTTGTAGCTGTTAGATTTTTTATTTGAGATTCTAGTTCTTGTAGGGTTAGATTTTTTATTTGAGATTCTTCTATCCTTTTCAGGTAGGCCTATATTGCTATGAACTTTCCTCTCAGGACTGCTTTTGCTGTGTTTCATAGGTTTTGGGTTGTTGTGTGTACATTATCATTAGTTTCCAGAAATTTCTTGATTCTTTCCTTGATTTCATTGTTAACCCATTAATTATTTAATATCATGTTATTCATTCTCCATGAGTTTGGATGTCTTTGATTTTTTTCCTTGAGGTTGAATTCTAGTACAAGGCTTTGTGGTCTGTAAAGATGCTTGATATGATTTCAATTTTCTTGAATTTTTTGAGGCTTGTTTTGTGTCCTATCATGTGATCTATCTTTGAAAATGTCCCATGTGCATTTTAAAAGAATGTATATTTTCCTTTTTGGGGGCAAAAAGTTCTCTCTATATATATATCAGTTAAGTTCATTTGTTTTAGTGTGTTGTTCAATGCTTCAATATCCTTGGTGTTTCTTTGCTTTGATGATTTGTTTATTGTTGATAATGGGGTGATAGTCCCCTACTATTAGTGTGTTGCTGTTGATATTCTTCTTGTAGTCTTCTAGTATTTTTTTTTATATATTTGGGTGCTCCTATCTTATGTGCATATATGTTTACCAGGGTTATATCTTCTTGATGGATTTTCCCCTTAAGTATTATGAAATGTCCTTCTTTGTCTCTTTTTATGGCCTTTGCTGTGAAATCTGTTTTGTCTGATATAAGTATTGCTACCCCAGCTTTTTTTTTTTATGTCTGTTTGCTTAAAATACTTTTTATATCCCTTCACTTTCAGTCTGTTTATATCTTTTGTTTTGAGGTGTGTCTCTTGTAGACAGCATATATGTGGGTCATGTTTTCTTACCCATTCTACTACCCTATATCTTTTAATTGGAACATTTAATTCATTTACATTTAAGGTTATTATTGACAGGTATTTATTCATTTCCCTTTGTTCCCATGTTGCTCTCCCTCTCTTTTTTTCTTCTTTTTCTTAAAGCATTCCCTTTAGCATCTCTTGCAATGCTGGTTTGGTGGAGATGTATTCTTTTAGTCCTCCTTTGTCTGAGAAACTCCTTATTTCACCTTCCATTTTGAATGAGACCCTAGCTGGGTAGAGTATTCTTGGTTGCAGGCCTTTGTTTTTCATTGCTTGAAATATTTTTTGCCATTCCCTTCTGGCTTGTAGTGTTTCTGTTGAGAAATCAGTTGATAGCCTTATCAGAGCTCCCTTGTATGTTATTTGCTGTTTTTCTCTAATGCTTTTTGGATTCTTGCTTTGTCTTTGAATGTTGCTGTTTTAATTATAATGTGCCTTGGAGTGGGCCTTTTTGGATTTATCTTCATTGGGACTTTCTGTGCTTCCTGGACTTGCATGACTTTTTCTCTCATCAGGTTTGGAAAATTTTCTGTCATTACTTTTTCAATCAGGTTTTCTATCTCTTTTTCCTCCTTTTCTTTTTATATCCCTATGATTCTAATGTTGTTTAGTCTTTTAAACCCTCTTCATTCTTTATCAGTATTTTTTTCATTTTGTTGTATTGTCTGCATTGTCCTCTAACTCACTGATCTGATCCTCTGCTTCGTTTAGCCTCCTTTTGATGGATTCTACTGTGTTCTTCAGTTCAGAAATTGTATCCTTCATTTCTTTCTGGTTCTTTTTAATGGTTTCTATGTCCTTTTTTATGCTGGTGTAGCTCTCCATAAGTTCCCTGTAGCTTCCCTGCAATTCTTTGTAGTTTCCTTGGAGTTTCTGGTAATTACCCTGGAGTTTTTCATAGTTTTCCTTGAGATTGTCAAGGTCATTGAGCTTCTTTATAACCATTCTTTTGAATTCCATGTCTGATAGTTGACTTATGTCTATTCAATCTACCTTTCTTTCTGGGGATTCCTCTTTTCCTTTCATTGGGAAGTTGTTTTTGTGTCTCCCCATGTTGGATTCTTCTTGTTTGTTTTTGTTTATTAGATTTGTTTGCTTTGATTTCCTGCCATCATGGTATGAAATTCTTTAAAGGAGATCTGGGGGATTAAATGGTGCAGTCTCATTGATCTCCTGAGCCTGACACTCTTGGGATGCCCTTTATGCCATTTGTTTAAGCTGTCTGGTTGTATTTCAGTTTCTCTATGGTGAATTTTTCCATCTGGCTTGTTGATTGAGAGTCACTCTACCCACCTTGTCTTGAGTTCTTTTGTGGAGATGCTGTTAAAACATAAACACACAACCCAGGCAAGAAACCCACACCCTCAAAAATATCCCCCACCTATAATCCCACTATCAGCAGCAAACGAGCCAGTATTAATATAAATACTGAGATGTTAAGACTATTATACTATAGGAGAAATGGATAAGAGTTGTTTTAAATGAAAGAAATGTGATTTTTGAGAGGGAAGGTGATAGAGTTATAATAGTAGCAAGTAGGGTCAAGGCTATGCAAGACAGCAAGTAATATTTACATTGTATGTTTAAAAAGGGAGGGAAGAATGCAGAATGAAGTGAGAGAGTGTTAAGTGTATAATATTAGGTTTATATAGCAGTTATATGCTATATGTTTAGTGTGAGAGGGAGGATAAACAAAACAGACAGACAAATTAAAATTAAAGAAGAAAGATAGGAGGGAGAGAAGGTAGGAAACAGATTAAAGAAAGAGTTTAAAAAAGGAAGAAAGAAAAAAAAGAGAGAGAAAGATAAAAGGGAAGGAAAAGAAAAAGAAAAAAGAGAAAGAGTTTTTACTCAGTTCAACCTTTAAGTGCAGTCTTCTTTTTCTGGATCTGCCCCTGGTCAAAGTTCCATGGGTTTCAAATCTTTTCTGGCTGGTTGGCTGTGAGAGACCCAGCTTGATTCTGGGGTTGCTAGTCTCTTACTCGTGGGCCTGCCGCCACTCTGCTGTGAGCTGCACTTGGTTGAGTCCCCTTCTTTGGCACCCTCAGCCCTCTTCAGGCTTGTCTAGCAACATTGTTCTGTTGGTTGGCCAGCCTGCACCTGCCAATAATCTCTGCTCAGCCTCCAGTCCTGTCTCCATTCAGGAGCTGCAGCTCTGGCTCGCGCACCACCTGCCTGCCTGGAGTCCCTACCGAGTCTGCAGTTCTGCAGCAGCTTTCCCATATAGCCCCTCTTAGTGGCTCTGATCTGCCCCTTTGTTTGGTGGGACTCTGACGTGAATACCCAGAGCGCAGAGCTTTCAGCCCCAGATTGCAGCCAAGGGAGCCCCACCTAGACTCAGTTCATATAGCTTCTCACAGTCTGGGCTGTTCACTGTCTTCCCACATCTCTGGCTGTTTCAACCAAACCTTCTCACTGACTCCCTGTGGGACTTTGCTGGTCAGTGTGCCCTTGGCAGGGGGAAGCCTCCAAGCAGCTCCCGGCTAATGAGCTGGTCAGCAGCTGCCCCTTTCGGGTTTGGTATGGCAGATGTGCTGGTCTGGGAGGCCCAGCGACTCGGTCTGGAGAGCGTGACCAAAATTTCCGCCCTCCTTCATGCCACTCCCACACTCCCTTCCCTGTTAGCGCTGCTACTCACTCACTGCTCTCCGTGTTTGCACTCCAAGTCCTTCCATGATGGGAGTGAGCAGACAACACCATTACCTACTCTGCCGCCATCTTTTTCTCTCAATTTTTATTTTTAATGATTTATGTACGTAATATACTAACTTTACTCCAAACCCCTTAATTGAATTACTTCCCTTGACTTCTTTCTTAATTTAAAAGTGTGCTTTGCTTGCAGTGTTGTATGTTTAAATATTTTTAGAATGAGACCATCTGATAACTTAGATAATAAATAAATGAATAATCCATTTGTTTTTATATTAAGTGATTTTCTTGTTTTTGTTGGTAAAGTGACTACAAAGTACATATATGAAATCTTTCCAGAAGGTATCCAGCCCTGTAATATGAGAAGTAAAGACATTTATTGAAAATTATACAAGATACAAGAAACATACAAAGGACAATGACGCCTCAGTCCCCTTCAAAGTAAGTGCCTTGGGACCTCACATAGCTCTCCCAATAGCCATCAGCTGCCCTGTCGTATTTTCCTGAATCTCATCGATGGTCTGGAAGCTCTTCCCTTTCAAAGGTGATTTTAGTTTTGGGAAAAGTCAGAACTAATGGGACACCAAATCTGGCTGTAGTGGGGCTGTGTCACCTTGGTGATTTGATGTTTTGCCAAAAAAAAAAAAAACCCCAAAAAACAAAAACCACACACACACACACACACACACACAAATACAACCCTGCATTAGATGTGATGCATGAGGGGGCACATCGTCATGATGAAATTGTCAGTTACCAGTTGCCCATCACTGTGGCATTCTGAATCATCTGAATAGTTTCTGCAGAGGAATGTTCAAGTTTAATGCAAAATTTGATGCATATTTGTTGCTCTACTTACTGTCATTTTGAATGCAATGTCCACACAGTACACATGCTCACTCAATGGAGTCTACCGCCCCCAGTGACTAGTACAGTGAAGTCATCATTGTCCACACATGAGCATTTCAGTCAACTCTTTTTGGCTGCCAGATTACATTGATGTTGCACAAACTGTTTTTGTTATATTAACAATGGCTGGACTTTTTCAGACCTCATGTAAGTGTACTTTGACTTTATATCCTCTGCAAGATGGATATGCAGTCATTAGTGTAGAGGAAGCAGAAACAATGCCAGATCTGCACTGAATTCTTTTCTTGTCTCCAAAGGACTTCTTATTTGATACTTGTAGGTTACCCTCTTCTTACCCAAAAGGTGGTCATTGACTTAAAAGTGCCGATGTTTAGAGGCTAGCTTCTGATTCAAAAACAGCTGGATCAGAGAATTACTTTCCAACTATGGCTTTGATGAAATACCACAAACAAGTGGCTTAGTACAACACCCTATTTTTAAATCTTATGTAAATCAGACATCTGACATGTATCTCCTTTGGATAAGATTAAGTGTGTCAGCGTGCATTTATTTATGTAGGCTCTTACAGGGAATCTGTTTCCATTATTTTTCCAGCTTCTAGAAGCCACCTCACTCTTGGGTCCATTCCTCCCTCCTCCATTTTCAGGCCAACAAGAATAGGTTGATTCCATCTCACATGGCACCTTTCTGACTCCCTCTTCTGACTCTCTCTTCCCCTTTTCAAACCATATTCATAAGTTCTAGGGGTTGGTATACAGACATCTTTGAAAGATGTTTATTTTACCTACCGCAATCACTTAGTTACTTCAGATTTGTATAATATCCTAGCTCACACTGTTATACCTTTAAAAGCTTCAATACCCGTTGGCCTGTGAACCAAGTTTCGCTGGTTCGGTTCCCAGTCAGGGCACATTATTCGGTTGCCCGTCAAGTCCCCAGTTGGGGGCGCAAGTGAGAGGCAACCTCACATTGATGTTTGTCTCCCTCTCTTTCTCCTTTCCCCTCTCTCTAAAAATAAAAAACAAATAAACAAACAATTTTTTTTAAAAAGCTTCAATATCCTTATTTGTAAAATGGGAATAATCATCCTAGATTTGCTTATTTGTTGTGAAGAAATAAGGTGGTAATATATGTAAAATGTTTAGTGTAGAACTTAAGGAATAAGAAATAGGAAATAAGTGCTAGTTATATGGTTATTGATAATTAATACAGGTAGAGAATGAAGACACAAGAAAAGTATCCTTAATTTTACATATTTTATTGATTTCCTGCATTTTTATAATTTTCTGATTTGCTGTAAGTGCAAAGATTCTTGGAAATGCTTAAATATAATTTGGAGAAGTGTATTATTAATATTATTTTAATGGTTAGAACTGTAGACAAAATTGATAATCATAGAAACATTAGATTGCTTAACAATATTTCTGTGACAACAGAGCTTAACAGCATAGTTGGGTCCATGTTGTAATGCTGACCGCAAAAAATTTTTTTTAAAAATGCTGATCACTGTCTGGGAAGACTCTGTGGACATTTTAAGGATGCCAACACCATCCTGGCATCTGCCATGGAAGCAGATGCTATTTACATCTGTTCTCTATGACATTCACTGAAGATGGCAGAAAAATATATACATTTTAACAAACTGCTCAAATATTCAAGAACATATTTGAGTTGTCAGGGCACTTTTAAAAATTATTGTAAGAGGTGAGATTTATAGAAAATATAAATTTTAACCAATAAAGAAATATTTTTTTCCTGAATTTACCTGTGAATAAACGTATTGTGTATGTTTTCAAATTAATTGCTCAAATTGAATTCCAATAATTTTAAGTGAAATGAAAAGACATAATTGTTATTTCATATTAAGACTTACACTTCACAGCCTGCAAGGCAAGTGTCGCTGGTTCATTCCCAGTCAGGGCACATGACTAGATTGCACGTCAGGACCCCAGTTGGGGATGCGAGGGAGGGGCAACAGCACAGTGATGTTCTCTCCCTCTCTTTCTCCTTTCCCCTCTCTCTAAAAATAAAAAAATAAATAATAAATAAATAAGTATATATTTTAAAAAACAAGCCTTTAAAAAAAAGACTTATACTTCAATTATTAACCAAATTTATCATATATTGTGTACTTGAAAATTAGATTTTCTGTAAGATATATCTACATAGATTAATATACTTCCTCCTAATTTAAAGATTTTTTTCCCATAACAACTTTGTTAATTTAACTCTAATCCCATAGGAACTTTTAAATAAACTCAAAGATATTATTGCTTGTCAAAAACACTGAGAAAGATCCTAACTAACTCTAATTTTCTAAAGACTCCTTCTTAAAGTGATAATGATCAACCCTGGATAGAAGAAGCTAGACTGCAATAATAATATTTTAAATGTTCACCCAGGTTGGATAGTCTATATATAAAAGTAAGTGGAGGGGACCTTTAACTTTGGGATACCAGGACAATAACACATAGGAGAATAACTGCCCTTATGTAGCAATAATTTTTAAATTGATTTAAACACAATTTTATATAATAGTTATAAAGAGGATATAGTAAATTTTGTTATGAGACATTTACTGATAAATAAGAAAGCATTTCCCCTTTAATTTGATGGAGCTCATTCCTACTGAATCAGATCTCCTAAGTACATAAGGTGTGCCAAAATTTAACTCTCTTGTAATATTCTATCTGCACATTATACTTACAGAAAACAATCTCTGTACCTAGTGTTTTACTTAATATCCTTTTTTAAAAAGTATATTTTATTGATTATGTTGTTACAATAGTCCCAATTTCTTTTCCCTTTACTCCCCTCTTCCCAGTACCCCCATCCTTCCAGCAACCCCCCCACCTTAGTTCACGTCCATGGGTCATGCATATAAGTTCTTTGGCTTCACCCTTTCCTATATTATTCTTAACTTCCTCCTGTCTATTTTGTACCAGTTATGCTTCTTAGTCCCTGCACCGTTTCCCCCTTCCTCCCCTTCCTCCTCCCAGCTGATAACCCTCCAAATAATCCCTACACCTATGATTCTGTTCCTACTATGATTCTGTTCATTTCTGTCTAAGGTAGTTATTGCTAACAACATGATTTGCAATACTGATTACTCTTGATTTTACTTAGCTCTAGTATGGCAGCTCTATCAGTTTGCATGGACAGAGAACATTTGTCTCTTTCAGCAGAATATTTTTAGCATTGCTCAACTGTATACTTAAAATGGTTAATGTAATTAAAAATTAAAAATATTTATATTAAATATCAAGTCTTTAAAAATATATAATCAAATGAAATATTTTATTATAGAATATTTCCCTAAATATTCCTCCAAATTCCCTGCCATTTTCCCAATATTTCTGAGATTTATTTTTAGCATTTAGATTACTTTAATCTATAAGAATATTAATAAACAAAAAATTTTAAATAAATATTTTAAAGGTGGTATTTTTTTAACATTTTAGGTGAATTTTTTCTAGATCTAAGGAAATTATTTGCCTTATGATATTTTTCATAACAAAAGCAGATTATAACAAATGGAAATTTAATACTACTTGCTATCATATCAATATAACCTTATTGGTTAAAATTAATTTATAACTTCTCTGTTAGTGGACATTTGGTCCTGTCCAAAATGTCTAGAGAGACATTTTATTCACACCAGAAGACCCATCATATTTGGTTCTATCCAAAATGTCCAGGGACACATTCAGTCCATAGTTCATATACTTCCCGCTTTTCTCCAAGTTTTGAACATGAACCCAGCTACCTAACCCCTGTTCCATTACCACAAGGTAAGAAGAGTTGTTATGGCAGGCAGTACAGCCACAACACAGTTACTGGGGCAAGAAAACATGATAGTACTTTTTATGTATTCATCTTGAAAACTCAAAGTATAAATAAACTTTATGATCTGTTTGAACCCAGAGACATCTTCTTTAGTGTAGACATTTTGGACATGACCAAATATCAAGGACCTTTGTCAGGGACCCCATGTCTCTAGGGAATTTTTGGACATGTCCTGCAAATAATTTTTCTCTATGTATCACATCAGGAAATTTTCACTATTTTAGGACAGAAAGTAAATAAAATGTATTAAATAGGCTTGTAGAAGCAAAAACAATTGTTAGTCTAATACAAAAATTCTGTTTCTTTGACTTTGCCTTCACTGTTCTTAGTATGACGAATTAAAAAAAAAAAAAAAACACGTACCATTCAAGAGTAAATTTGTTTTCTCAAGGGTTGGGAAACGTGGTCCTTTGAGCCAGTTTTCTAGTCACTCTAGTTAGTGCCCACCCTGATGAGTCACCCTCTCTAAGGTCGCATCTTACCCATCTCGGGGTACAGGTAATCTAGGTCAGATTCAAAAGAACAAACAGGAGCTAGGAGCTCCTTGGGATGCAGAGTCGTTCTCCCAGGAGGGACCTGGGGAAGGAAGACTGCACAAGACAGATGTGCAGGGCTTCTCCCTTCACCAGGTGCTCTTACCCAACGCCAGCCGCTTTGGCCTGGAGAACAACAGCGAGCAGACCAAGGCGCCGGGGCTGCAATTCTCAGCGATCCCGGCAACGCGGGGGTCGCCCTTGTCCTGCGCTTGGCTGCCCCACCCGGCCAGCTAGCTAAGCTAGCTCTCTTGGGAAGACCAGAGTCTGAGAGCGCCAGCTCACTCAGCCTGCCGGAGAAGCTGTGAGCATTTGCCTCCGGGTGCCAAGAGCACAGCGTGGGTCCCAACCGGCCACTGGGTCCAGCCGCGCGTATCTTTGCCGGGGAAGGAGGCAGTGACCAAGTCCGCTTCGGGCACAGGGCGCGAAGAGGCTGGAGGCGCCAGAGCTCTCCTTTGCACTGCTGCGAATGAAGCCCTTTCTGTGTGGTTCTCAGTCAGAGCCACCGCACCGAGGGGATTAAGTGTGGTAGTTGGGTGGTGGGGCAGGTAGGTAGAGAGCAACATTGCACACTAGACAATCTCCCAAAGCGATTAAGCGACTTGGCTTTTGTGAGCACCCTTCCTCCTTTGGGAAAGTGGCTCTTCGGCTCAACAGGGACCCGGATTTCGTACCCAGAAATCTGAAGTGCAGTGGACACCGGGACAAAGGTTAGTTAGGGATAGGGTTAGGCCTTGGGTCCTCCCAAAAATTGTTCCGAAACACAAATAATCCCTATGAACCAACCACTGACCTGCCTCCTGAGACCACCTGGCACCACCAGAAAGCGTGTGCTCCGCCCCAAGTCACTTCCCCAGTTGCTCTTGCTCCTACGGAGGAGTAGGCGTGTCCAGATCTCTACCTTAGTCCCTTTCGCCCTTTGCTCTGCATCCTGACTCTGAGACAGAAATAGAACTGGGAGATTCTGTGGATCCCACCGCCTGCGCTGGCCGCAAGGGATTATCCCTGAAATGAATGGCTACCCAGAAAGCTGCAAAACAAGTGGAGGTGAGGGGTGGGTACTTGGATTGTGTTACTGGGAACTCCTCCAGGCAGGCCTTGCTTTCACTTTTCTCCTTGAGAGGAGACCCGCGCCTCAAGGGATTTTTAGGGAGCACTAAGCTTAAAGACACTAAACCAGGAGAGAGTGCGGGAGATGGGGGGGGGGGCGTTGTAGTAGACGGCTACAAAACAAGGTTAACCGCTCCTGACTTCTTAGGAAGTTTCACTGGAAACCTGTTTATTTGAGAAAAAGTAGTTGATCCACGTTAATGATGCATTTCTAAAGCCTTTGAATGTTCCTCTCCCTCCCTACTCCCATCTTCTTTCTGATCTTTCTGAATACAGTCGCGCAAAGAGCAAAAAATGCTGTCCCTATTCCCAGTTGCCGAAGTTTACAATGGCTCTACAGCAATGCCTGTCCAGAAAGTTTGGTGAGACCCTGAGCTCAGGACCAACATTGGAAGAAGAAAGCAGAACTCTAGAAGTAGCACTTATGATTCAGTGTCCAGGTGAACAGAGGACATGCGGATTATGGAGAGCCCACAGATACTGAAGGTTCTCTCAGTGATCAAGCAAATGGCGCGCGCGCGCGCGCGAACACACACACACACACAGTGTGTTTCTGCTTCTGGATGGCCGCTAGAGGGAGGGACTCCTGGCGGTCATACCAGATGAAACAATATGGAGCCTGCTCTATGGGGGAGTTTGTGTTTTTCACTTCTAAAAGCTTGCAAAGATTGTGATCAAAAGGAATCTACCCTGGCTAGGTTCAAACCGCAAAAGGTGAGAAATGTAGTGTTATTTGCTCTTCACGACTACATGCTCCTTTGGACTTGGGATTCTCCATTCTATTATCCTTTCAACTACTCTGGACAATGCAAGTCTTGAAGTACCTGGAACAGAGCCAGGGCTTTTAATAAGTCCGCTCAGATAGTAATTTTCTTTTCCTGTAGGCAAATTTAGGAAAGAGATGCCGAAATGTGAATCTTGTTTTCTGGATTATTTTTCACGTCTGTTTGATCATTGTTCTGGCAAAAAAAAAAAAAAAAAGTAGTTGGAAACAGAAGCGGTCATTTTACACGGGATAAAGGAGCAAAATCCCTCTTTCATTATATTTCTGCGTTTGAATCTAATTCTCGCCGCCAACCTGGAAGTAGTTGCCAAAATCTTAGAAAATGCCACATAGTAACATATTACTTTAAGAAATACTACTTCCTTGTGCAAAGGCTTTAAAGTTCTCCATTAGATATCTAAGCATGGAAATCACCTAACAAAAAGAGTAAGCGTCATTTGAACAGCTCGAATAATTTCTTCTGGTGGGGACGAATTAGGAGGTAGGCGTGTGGGGGTTAAGGGAAGATTTAAGGTATTATCTTCATTGAAATCTCAAGATTGAAAAATCTAATCCCGTTCATGTAGAAGACGTGAGGTGAATTTCAACTAACTTCGCGAAATTAATCAGAATGGTGCCAAACTGGAGCGAAGGAGGAAAGTATTCTCAATAATTTCCCTGAAAACCAGGTGTTGAACGCCTTGGTGACCAAATACTCAGTGCCTGCGCAGAGTGGCCACACCTCTTTTCACACAGCTCCGGCTCTGTTCAATTCGTAAAGCCCACCCACGGCATAAATGCCACCCGGATATCATGCGCGATGATGGGCTTCAGGGGTTGACACTCCACAACGCCACCAGCTCCACTAGTACCACCAGCGCCACCGGTGCTGTTTTCTCTCAGAAGTCAGGCACTCTCACCGGCGCCAGCGGCAGATCGCCCTCTGCGCGCTACAACCTGCGGGGTGGGGGGGCCTGGCGCTCACCCCGCAAGCTCAGCTGGTGCTTACGTCCATTCAGGCCTTTAAATGTGTCTGTCCCTGCTCAGGACGGAACAGAGTTTGAAGCAGTCACTGTGCCCGAAGGTAGTCGCGTCTCTGCTCTTGCAAGCAGCAGCTCCGGCTCCCCTTGCTCTTCCTGAATCAGCGTTCGTCTTTGCCCTCTTTCCACTGAGTCCCTGCAAACCTCTCCAGCGAGAGGAACATTTGGTATTTGCACACAGGCGTGAACCAGCGGGGCTTACCATGCCCAGTGCTTTTCCTGTGGACTCGAAGACTAGAGATTATGAGGTGTCCTCGAGGATCGCTCAAGGATTAGGGAGCGTCCTTTCCAATTTTGGCAGGAGGGGCGATTTTCCTCAGAGCTGGTGAAATCGTCCTCCCTGCCACCGCACAGGCAACTTGTTTTGGTTTCTTCTCAGTCCTATGTGTACGGTTCCAACATGAAAGTTTTACTTCTTTACCCGAAAAATCTATCCATTTAATCCATCCTCCTCCCCCCGCGCTGTCTCCGCCAGGCATTCTCGCTGTGCCGTGAGTGGATAGCGGGGAGCGCAGTGTGGCAGTGGCAGCGGCGGAGACTGATCAGGCGGAGCAGAAGGGAAGAAGCTGCTGCCAGGGGCTCCCTGTGTAACCCTCTGCCAAGCGAAAGAGCTGGGTAAGGACACAGAAGAAAAGCAGGAACCTTCCGGGACGCTGGTGTCTGAAAACTGGATTTTAATCAGCATCCTGGCTGTGCGTCTCTGCCCCTTTCTCCCATTTGGTAACTAGTCGAGAGTAGCGCTTGACAAGAGCGCTCTGCAGGACCTACGCTCTCGGCTGCTCAGGATCCTGTGTCCGCTGCTGCGGAAGGAGCTGAGGGGAGGACGCCAGCGGTTGCTTACTGGAGACTGGAGGTAGGCAGGAAAGTGGGATCCCTGTTCTAATGCTCAGCTCAGATTCCAAAAGGGTGCCTTGTTTCATGGTTCGGGGGCATTTCTCTTCCCCTCATTTCCCATCGCATACTCCCCTTTTTGGATTCAGGCTCGGGAATAACCAGAATCACAGCGCTCTCAAGGTGGACTTATTCGACCTCTCATCGCCTTACAATGCCTCGTCCTTACCTTTGATTGTCTTAGGGATATATGAGCTTCACTTGAAAGTTGATAGCTTGCAGATTTTGAGAAGGTCCAACTTGACTGTATTCAGTTTCTTAAAGGATGTGTTTCCTGTGGGCAAGAATCATGGGAAATAAATGACAGTGTCATATACAACTGCTACAGCAGTTCATAAATCACCTTCATTTCTCCCCAAAAGTTTTCCCCATGCAAGTTTTTATAAGGTCTGTTTGTATGGCATGGAGAATTGGCTTGTTTTATTATATATAAACTATTTATATATAGCACTGTCTAGCACTATTTTTAGAGTGCTAGATAGCAAGGACATTGTAGTTTTCTTCCTTCCTTCCTTCCTTTCTTTCTTTCTTCTTTTCTTTCTCTCTCTCTCTCTCTCTCTCCCTCCCTCCTTCCCCCCACTCTCTCTTTTTGTCCTATGCATACCCTGTAGCAAAATACTGTGAGTGTGGGGAGAATGGAGCACTTTTACAACCTGCAAGGAATGATCAAAGTCTTTGCTGTTTTCAGCCTTGCCTGAAGTTTTTATTTAAATGTCTAATCGTTTTTAGTTAACAGAGGTAATTTGGTATAAGACCGAACTAATATCTTGGGTGCAGTTCAGCCTGGTAAGATTTTGTATATAATGAATGTAATTGATCCCTACAGTTTTATGTTAGCTAATGACATAAATTGCATGAGATGATAGAAACAGATTTTCTTGGCAAATGATATTTTTGGACTGTGGGGAAATATTAAAAATCAACATGAAAATGTGTGTGGCAAGAATATGGATGCATGGGTAATAACAGAAAGGCAAGTTAACTTTAAGAGGGTGGCTTATGAAATTAGTGCTTGATTTCATATCTATGTATGGTAATCAGTGAAATAAATGAACGAGTTAGAATTCTGAACTTGCAATATTTGACTCTGTAGAGACTGCAGTTACATTTCATTCTGATCACACTTGTAGGAATAATGTTTGATGCGTTTATTCACTTCTCCATACTTGTGTGCTGTAGATTCCAGAATGTCCTGTAGAACAGAGAGAGAAAAGATTCAAGTTCAAGTTCTGGTCTCATTACACATTGCCATCTCTGTCCTACAAGGTATCTTTTGTAGAAGCAGCAACTGACAGTCTGGAGCTTCTTCCTCTCATCCCTCTTCTACTGCTCCTTCTTTTCTTGATCCTGAACACTGACTGGTAGCTTCCTTTCAATGTGGACTTAAATCTCCTTCTGTGCAGAAGGGCCTGCCACAGGTGTTCTTCCTCATTGGGTAGTTCTGAGTTGGGGTTTCCTTGAATTTAAATAAGTTAATACCCAAACAATAAATTTTGTGCAATTATTGGGTAGATACTGAATGTACCCCCCCCCATTCCTCCTGTAAAGCCAGGGAGGGGGTAAAGGTGGTTGAGGGGAACACAAAGGAGGAAGCTAGAGTACAAACCAAGGGTGAAACAGTAAACTATGCACATGGATTTTACTCAGGGAGAATTGGGGCAGTGTAGAAGAGAGGGAATAAAACTAAAATCTCATTTGTGTTTACATATGTGTGTGTAGAGGATGGATTATCTTCAGCAAAGATCAGCCTTATAATAAGCAAGTTTATTTCAAAGGTAAAATCTTTGCTTGGTAAATGCTTTAAAAAGAATTGAGAAGCCCAAGAAAATAAATAGCTCTCATTAGTAGCTATTGACTTTAAAATAAATTCTTAATTCTTAGGTCTGAAACAGTTTTTCTCACATTTTAGTGTCTAAGAATGTGTAACAATTGAGATTCATGACCCCTAACAACTGAGAAATTGGTTCAAAGGGATTCAGTTAACTGCATGTTTTAACACCACAGATAATTTCAATTCTCCTAAATTCAAGAATTATCCTGTGAAGAATGTAGGCTTAGTGTTAATGAAGTTGCTTCTGTTATGGAGGGCATCATGCAAGCATGTTAATATGAAAACTTTTTTCTAATATTTGTTATCTTCTTGAACTTCCCTTGCTTTTCATTATCAATATCATCATTATTATTATGTCTGTCCTGTTGGGAGATGTTTATTCTCAAATACCAAACTTCTATCACTAATATATGTGGGTGCTGGTTGGTGGCAGAGCTTAAAACCAAGAGACACTAATACTGAGGTGATGAAAACGCTTACTGAGATCCTAAGTTAAAAATAAAAAATGTGCTCATGGGTTTGAGTAGAGAATAAGTTTAAATAACTCTTATGATTAATTTTCTCCTCCTCACTGTAGGTAAGACATTTTTTTAATTGCTAATAATTTTAATTCATGAATTACATATTTATAGTTTTCCTAATGCAAAGTAACTCAAGTAGTTTTCATGAAATTATAGAAAGAGAAGGTAAATATAAAAATTCCTACAATTTTTTTCTACTACATTTCTTTATTTTCATTACTAAAGCTTCACAAAGTGACAGAAAAATGATCCCAATGTTGAGTTTGGTCATTTCTTTTGTTTTGCTGTTGTTGTTTTGCAAGTGACATTTCCATAAAATACTTAATTTCTCCCATTCTTTCTATTCAAAAGTAGTTAGTTATGCATTGTCATGGTCTTCAGTGTGTTTGGTGTTCCTCAACATTCTGGTGATATCAGAGTTCTAATTTCTTTGTCTTTTAGTATTTTCTTATACCATGTTACTTGCATAAAAATTTTTCTTTATTCACTTTTTTTTGTTTTGCAATAATAGGTACTGAGAACTTTTTACTGCTTAAAAAGTTGACACAGTAAGAGCACAGCATCACATATGGACAGAGGAAGAAGATGTAGTAATCATTTTTTTCTTTAAAAAATCACTTTATTCAACTGTGTATATATATATATATGTGTGTGTGTGTGTGTGTGTGTGTGTATATATATATATATATATATATATATATATATATATATATATAGGTTAACTACTATTTTAAACTATGTTCATGTTGAAATATTTTGCCACTTTCATGCTTTAATAAAATATGACCTCTCAAGTAATACATGCCTTAGATGAATGTAAATTATATGCTAATTTTTGAGTTGAGATTTTGTTTTTTGTTGAAACTCCAACAGCCTCTTTAGATATTTGGTTGATAACAGCCTAAGAATTGGGAAACCTGGGAAGGAAATCACAAAACTCGTTTAATCCTAATAAAATAACCTTAGACGAGGAAAGGTATGTTTTTGCTTAGTAACCCCAAATCACAGATGTTATGATTGATATATTGACATTGAAACATAGCGCCGCATGGTTCAGGATTTCTGCCATATTTTAAAGGCTTTTGTAAAAAAATGACATTACTGATGGCAAAGATAGTCCATTTTATCTATAAATATGTGTAAAAATTTTCTTAGAAGTTCTAGTTCTAAAAACTTCTTCTTCTATCATATAGCCTGTCTTCCCATGGGGTGAGAGGGAGAAAGTAACCTACGTGGGGGTGCTATTGTGATGAATAGTATTTTGCATTACTCTACCCTTGAACCATCTTTAATTATACTTATACCAATGGAAATATTGAACATTTCTCTAATGATAAATTTTCTGACAGAGCTTTTAAGTTAATATACTGTCTATTAGAAGGTCTGAGTGCTCATTATTGCCAAGGATGGCCTTTTAAAAAATAATTCCCCTATTTCTGTCCAAATAAACCTAGAAGCCATGACTATTATCTTTTCTCCACTCTCCTCCCTCTTTGTACCCTGATATAAATCACATCATATTTATGGAAGATATTATCTCTTAAAGTGATTTCACATATACCAGATATTTTATCAACTACAAGGTTACATATATTCTCATCTCTATTCTGTTCTTAAAATCAGAATGGCTCCTCTTCCACACTCCACTTGGTTTTCATTAAATTCATTGATGTTACCTGAAAAAAATTACAAACCAGTCATATGTATGAGGTTTGTCCAGAAGGTATCCAAACCTATAATATGAAAAATAGAGATGTTTACTGAAGAAGATACAAGATACAAGAAACATTGTACATAGGACAATGATACCTCAGTCCCCTTCAAAGTAGGCCCCTTGGGACCTCACACAGTTCTCCCAATCACCATCAGCTGCCCTGTCGTATTTTCCTGAATCTCATCAAAGGTCTAAAATCTCTTCCCTTTTAAAGGTGATTTCAGTTTTGGGAAAAGCCAGAAGTCGCAAGGCACCAAATCTGGGCTGTAGTGGGGATGAGTCACCTGGGTGATTTGATATTAAGCCAAAAAATTTGCAGTAAACATGATGCATGAGTACATTGTTGTGATGAAGCTGTCAAGCACCAGTTGTCCACTGAATCATTTGAATAGTTTCTGTGGAGAAGTGTTCAAGTTTAATGCAAAATTTGATGTAGATTCATTGCTCTACTTGCTCAGTCATTTTGAATACGATGGCCACACAGTACACATGCTCACTCAGTGGCATCTACCACCCCTCCACTGACTAGTACAGTGATGTCATCATTATTCATGCATGCACATTCCAGTCCACTCTTTTTGGCTGCTAGGCTACACAGATGTTGTGTAAACCGTACTCCAGATATTAACAATATCTGGACTTTTTCCAGACAGACTTAGTATATAAGGCCAGCTCTATAACCTGGTTGATGTCTGCCAGCCTCCATTATTTGATACCACATGTCCAGAGTTCCAGAGCCCAAGCAAATATTTGGGTACAAATAAGAAAACAAGAGCTTGAGCATATAACTGAGATTTGGACAAGGAGAATAGGGCATTATCTTAATAATTCTAGGGATCAGAAGATGGAATCCAGGGACCAGAGACATATCAGGAAAGTAGACCACATGTTAGATCCTCTGTCTTTCTTGGTTTGCCATTGACAAAGAGTATGAGTGAGATCAGACTAGAAGACAAAACTGTGGTACAGAGAACAAATCCAAGAGGCAGAAGAAATCATGGTGTCTGGGTCAAGTCCACATTGTCTTTGGGAGTGGAGAAAGGACGTTTATCTGTCTGTTTTTTTGCAGTTCTTCTTTTGCCAGACTATTTGAGAAATTATTTTATGGGATGCCAACTAAAAGTTTGATTCCTAGTGAAAAAAATTCTTTATTTTTTCCTTAATTCTTAAAACTGTAAAATTATTGTATCCTAAGAATTACACTCTCTTGATTATGTGTAGAACATAATGGCAACCACATCATTTAAATAAAGTGAAATAAAATAAATTTAAATGAACTTAATAAAATTTTAGTAAAAGTATTCTCACTCTGAGATGTTTCTGACTGCATCCTACAGCTACACAAAATAGGGTGAAATAAATACCAATTTCTGTTTTAAAGATGAATGAAAACATTATAAATTATTTATGTCACTTAAGGTGTTTTCTTACTTTCCTGCAATTTTTATTTGTGAACTACTCTCTTAAATATCCACATCTTTCTTTGTGTTGAATTCCTTTCAGAATGAAGTAAGGAATAGAAAGGATGTACAAATGTCAGTTTCAAATTAAGATATTGATTTAGCTGTGAATGATGTAAAAAATGTCTCTCAAAGTTATTTTCTCAAATGTTTTTTCCTACATATTTTATATAACCAGCAAATCCTATATATGTATATATGTGAATTTTCTGTTAGATTTATTGAATTTTTTATTTACATATCTTGCCTTTTCCACTCTGAAGCTTTTTCCCTATGCTACCAAGACAGAATTTTCTGAATAATTAAATTATCAATTAATTATTAATGAAACTAATGGTTTGACTCAAAATTCCTTTATAAGACTATATGAAAAATGATAACTAACAATCAAATAGGCATAAATTAAAATCCATTATATCCTAGATCTTATTTTTTCCTTGTTAATACATAAACCAAATGCTAGTCAAATAATTGTTTATAATGAACACATTTTTATAGATTTTAATAAACTTATAGTAAAAATTATTTGTATTCACCAATATTATCATTTACTCATTTAATAAATCAATAGAATCTAATTACTGTTTTATTTTGTAACATTAACACAATATATATTATTCAGGATAATTTTTAGGTTATGCATTATGTATTACATTTGCATTTATGTAACATTTTATGTTCTTTTAAGTGAGTATATACATATTAAATCAAATTTAAAATAATTAAAAATGTCTTTAGCTGCAGAAATGTATGTATAAAGTTGAACTGATATCATTATTTGTATTATATTTTATGTAGTCTTATAAGTGTTGAGCCCTGAAAAATTAATACAGTTGAAAATATATATTAATTACTATCACTGCTAAATTATATATTAGCTGTGACTTTGCATTAAATTGAGAAATCTAATACTCATGCTTTTAGTTATATCTTTTTCTTTAAGAAATATTGTATTGACTTATTGAAAATGCTATAATAAATTTTTAGAGTGCAAATATCCAAATGTGACACTTGGAATTCTTGAATTCAACCTTCTAAAATGCTGAAAATTGTTATAAATCAATGGCATAATTAATATAATAACTAGAATTGACATCAGAACTTCTGGGTGTTATAACCCTCCCTCTTTACAGTTCTGAAATATATAATAACTAAAAATTAAAAAGTAAACAGTTTAAAATCTATAGATGTGTATTCTAGTTGACCTTGCAAGTATGTAAAGGAACATGATTTGTTCTATAGTTATGTAATCGGAGTTATAAAAGTTATAATCCTATGCAGATGCCCAAAACATGTATGCACGTGAAAATTAATATTTTTAAAAGAATTACACCAGCTTCCTAATTCCCCACAGTTATTATATATAACTCTCCCAAAGTGATTTTCTATTGGTATTTAGAAATTCATGTGGACTATGACATACTAATGACATTTGTCATATATTAAGGAATTACAAACCCACTTGTAAACATTTTATTTTCAAAAAATAACATTGAATTTGGTGAATTTGTTACAGTGAGGCTGTATCATTAATTGTGAACATATTCTTATGTAGGACATATTGATTAACAAATATGATGGGGGGAAAAGCAGTAGTACCCTTATCTACCTTCCCAAGGTAAAAAGAAAGATCATAGTCTTAGATAAAAGAAAGTGTTAGGAAAAGAGACTAATGCTCTAGGCAAAAACTTAACTCATCAATAAAAATTTGATCACCGAGGACTTAGCTTAATGAACTTTAAATTTATTTACTATTCTAGTATTTGTAAAATAAATATTACATATGACTTCTATATTACATACTATTTTTCTGAAAAGCTATATTTTCTAAATTGTAAGTTATCAGAGACATTTTAGAAATAAAAGAATATGTGTAATAGTTTTATCTCCTTAAAATAACTATAAGCTTAAACTAGAAAATTTAAATAATACAGAATAGTGAATTACTGTATAATGAATTATCATGTGGAAGTTATTTTATGCCAGTTATTATTTTAAGTACTTTACATTTATTAACTCATCTAATCTTTATAAATTTATGTGTAAATTGCACTGTTTTTCCAGTTTATAGATAAGAGACTGTATGCTCAGGTGAGTGAAGACTCTTCTTCCAAGTTACCTAGTAAGCAAGAAATGGAATCTGAATTCTAATCAAGGCTTCAGATACTATGTATGTTCTTGATTCCTATACTCTTAAGGGCTCTTGATGGTATTTCAAATAAATCTTGTGAGCTATACTTGTGAGGGTTTTGATTGACCTTACTCATTTCACATCTAGGGGTATGTGCTTGCTTGTTGCCAGCACCAGTTTTACTTTGAGGATTTTCTATTTTGATGCAGTTTTCACATCTATTATGTTAAAAGAAATGATTACCCTAACTTACAGTTTATGTTTTACAGTCTTAGCAATTAATTGTATGACTACTTGATGCCTTTTTTCTTTCACTAGAGGAAGAGATTCCTATTTAAGTCACAGGGTACATTGTATTTGATACATCAGCATATATGATGCTTTTTTGGGGGTAAGGTATAACTTTATTTGCACAGTGTTGACAGACTACCTTTAAAATCATACTTTTATTTTTTTTACACATGTTTAATGTTAACTTAATTTTGAACTCTATTGAGTTTGTTTTTTTTTTATAAAGTGCATTATAAGTTCGACCTTATTCTCTGTCATCATGCTTAGGTACATTCTTTAATCTGTTTTTATCCAGGATAAGATATTGGAAGGCAGTGTCATTTATATCATGGTTCCTAAGGTATTGATCACCCCTTGGGCCTTTTTAGGTAGTACGAAATAGTGGTTAATGGTACAAGGTTTGTAGTTAACTTCCAGGCTCCAATGCTTAGTTGCTCTGAAACCAGACATTTTTCTTTAAAGATTCTTTGCTTCATTTTCCTCATAGCTAGTACCTCATGAGTATTTCAAGACATTAATCAAAAAAATTAAGTAATGTGTATGGTAGTACTTGACACATAATTCAGGCTCTTTATCGGTGAGCATTTTGAACAAGTGTTTGGGGGGACAACAATAGGTAAGTATTAAATGATATATGACTGCTTGGTAGTGTTAATGTATATACAACTATCTTCCATAATCCTGAAAAATATGCATTTTTATATATTTAAAGAATACAGTGAAAGTGTTTATTTATTTTTGCTACTTGTACACTCATGGGCATATTAAGTTTTTCAGCATTAATAGACTCAGAAACAAAAAACTACAAGTAACACCTGCCTTCAATTCTATGAAGCAATACCTGAAAAAGTTTTACCTAAATGAATTTTTCTAATGAATGACTAGTTCAATTAAACGGGGAGGGATATGATTGTGGGAGAAGGGGTGGGTTGGGTGGGGGGGGGAGCAATGGGGGAAAAATGGGACAACTGTAATTGAAAAACCAAAAAATAAAAGAAAAAAAAAATGAAACAGCAAAAGAAAACATAAGAGGGAGAGCAGGTTTATTGGTGTTCAGCATTTGCCTTTGAGTAGTTACAATTAAAAAATAAATAAAAAGCAATGCAATTAAAAAAAAAACCTGGCTTTCTTCTGGAATTTTATTTATTCTATATCACTATTCTTGCTAAAAATTATCTGACATGAAAGCACAGTTATTAGAAATAATTGTAGTTTGTTTTTTTTTTAAATAAGGACTGCATTCTATCCTGATTTCATTAGAATTGCATTCACAGGAGCTACATGTGTTTCTTCATTTGTTTTTCAGAACAAAACAGTGGCCTTCAGGCCCCTTTACTACTCAGCAGCATTGATTAAAAGAGTAAAATTAACTTAAAAGCTTGGATGAAAAATAAAGTCTTAGAATTGTATGCAGTTCCAAAAACCTGATTACTAGGAAAGAGAGATTTGTCTCTCAGGTTTCTTCAGTCTTAGCTCCATAGTCCAAGTCTTATTCACTGTCTCTCTGAACTGAGGGATGTAATGTAATCAGGACTTTCCCAATTTAAATGACGCTTATCAGACAGATAATTAGGAGGATAAAAGTTAAAAGAAAGAGCACCGGAGAAATTATTGGATGATTTCACTCTCAAACAGCGTGGAATCAATACTATTCCTCTGAATGTATGCGCACTAATTGTTACAAAGGTAATGTAAATTCAGTGGAATGCCCTGTCAGGGAGCTACCTGATTATGTCAATGTAATATTTTATAATATAATTCTTCTGACACACACTGATCCACTGAACTAGCCATTTGCTTCTTTTTGTAGTTTCTCAACAGCAAAAACATAAGCAAATTATTGGACTTTCATGAACACACTGCATATTACTTTAGAATTTTTTATTGTCTCTAGTAATTGTAGTGATTATGCCTATTTATAAGAGAAGAATTACTGAGTGCTATGTAGTGTTCAGTCTTTACATGGGGTCTTCTCTGTATGCCCTCTGTATCCACAGGTTCTGCACCTGCAGATTCAGTTAACCACAGTTTTAAAATATTTGAAAAAAAAATACTGAGTTGTTAACTGATGTCTACTATGTAGTTAGGCCTACAATGATTGTGTCTATACTGAACATGTACAAATATTTTTCTTGTTGTTATTGGCAAACGATACAGTATAATGAGTATTTACATAGTGTTTAACAATAATATTAAGTATTATAAGTAATCTAGAGATGACTTAAAGTATATGTAAAGATGTGCATAGATTATATGCAAATATTACACCATTTTATATGAGGGACTTGAGCATCCTCGTATTTGTGCATCTGCCTGAGTCTTGGAACCAGTCTCCTAGTAGATTCCAAGAGACGATTGTGTCACTCAATGTAAACATGAAACAGGGACAAGAGGAGTATAATAAACTCCCCTATTTAGAAAGAAAAAGAATTAGTCATACATCATAGAAAAGAGTTTTTGTGGAATATATTCCACTCATTCTTGCTTGCAAACTGGCCATTTATTTCCAAGGTCATCTCTCTTTTTGTAATATTTTCTTAATGCAGGAATCAACTATCATATAATCCTACTACTCTGTATTCTCACCTGTTTACAAAGAACTTCCTCAGGTACAGTGCTACTTCCCAAGTTACCTCAGTCCACAATGTTATCAGTGTGTCACTGCCAAGTGTCATGGGTTATCTTCCCAGACTGTGATGATAAGTGTCTTACTGCTCAAGAGGTGATTGCTAGATAGGATTTTGTTGCAACACACCTTACTTATCAGTACAAATGTATATATCACTAAATTACCTTTATTTTCTGACTTTAGAATAAAACATTCCATTAATAAAAACTTGAAAAATACAGAAAAATATGTCAACAATCTTACCATTGAAAGATACGACTTAATTTCTAGTTGCCTATAATTCTTTGTCTATTTCACTTTGATTTTACATAAAATAGACTACTTTTGTCATTTATAAATTTACTATGAACATTTTAATGCCAGTATTTTTCTACCAATATTATTGCAGTTCATTGTATCTAATGGTACAACCTGGTATCAGGCTGAATTGGGTTTAAAAAGGTATTTTGTTATTGCTGTTAACATTTTTTAAGGTGGACTTTACTATTAATACTCACAATGTTAGGAGTTTTAGAATTTTCTGCTTCTTTTGAAAATATGGAAGATTCAGAAACAGTAGGGCAACTTTGCTGCAGGGTAGTCATGGTCTGCAACAGAGAAGCTGTTCTTTGACTCACATAGACATGCTGACACCAGATTGCAATTGTTACCATCCCACCTTAATCTGTGTATCTCTCCTGTAATAAGGGATTGATTTTGCAGTGATATAAATATTGCTTCTGGAGATATGTTTATATATATTTATGCACATCTACAGTTATTTTCTTATTATATATTTCTAGGGGCAAAAATTATGGGGTTAAAGTATATACTGAGGAGAGGAAGCAATTTCCATTTTTGCTCAGTGATCTAGTTTCCCATCTTATTGCTCTTTATCATTGTCTCTTAAATAGTGACCTTGGTTTTAAGGATATGAAATTTTTTTATTTATGTACCTTAACTTCAGAAATTGTTTTATATCATTTTAAAAGCTTTTCTAATGAATAACTCATTTTTATTGTTTATTAGTACTTTTTAAAACAACTGGCATCTTCAACTTTTGATATTTTTAATGTATGTATTTACTGTTTACAATTTAATGTCAAATCTGTTAATATTTTCCATTACTTCTGACTCTCATAATAAGATTTTCACTGTATAATAATTTGAGTATTCACATTTATGTCTTCTATTTTTAAGTTTTGTTTTATGTTTAGTTACAACTGACTTAATTATAAGATATTTATAGGGATCTTATTTTTAATAATTTTCCAAATAATTAACAAATCATCTAATGACCACTTACTGAACAACTTAAATTATGATATTAGAATATAGCTTCAAATTAATGTGACGGCCTCCTGTAAAAGTAAATTATTTCATATTCCTTTAAATAGCACAGTTTGTTATTTGTATATGACCTCTTGTGTATTTTAATATGAGATTATTAATAGGCATTATGTAACTTTCCTACCAAGATTACATTGGTTATCATACTAACAGTATAAATAATAGAGTACTTATTAAGTTAAACTTGACAAGAAGCTATAGAATTCTACTAGGATGACTCTTAGAAATAAACCTGGTTTATTTAAATACTGATGTTTTGAGGTTGATCATAGGGGAACAGTGACCAAACCACTTTAACAAGATATGTATCAGCAAACTTTTAACATTAGCTGAAAATATTATTTCTTCAAAGGTCATTCAAATTTAGATTACAGTAATGTGCAATTGGAAGATTTTATGTGGAAATCACCATCAGAAGAGAAGGTATTTTAAATTATTTTACTATAGGTCATTTCTGATATAGAAAATACTATTAGAATGAAACTATCTTACCAAAATATTTCTAAGTCTTGCTTTGTCACCCATGCATTTAAAACAGTAGAATAAATTTCTTTTCATTTAGTATATAGATGGTTACTTGGTGTTCTTTTCAATAAGATAGACCTTTTTATGCTTCAGTATGAAACTGAAGGAGCTGCTATAAAATTAATAAGTTTGAATTCATTACAATTTCTAAAAAGAATGGATCCCCTTGTCAGCTAGTCCTCATTTTAGAGATGGGTTTAGAAAAGCAAACATTCCTATTTTAGGTAATATCCTCTCAGAGAATGAGTTTACTAAATTTTCATACTGTTAAATAATAGACCTTTTAAAATTAATATTTAACATAATGTTCTAAATAATTTTCTTTTCTGTTTTATTTTTCTATTGAAATAGAAATGTATAGCATGCTTTGATTACATGTCGTTTTTATTAATAAAGGGCTAGAAACACATTCAATTATTGAAACTTGTTTTAATATTTGTCCTTTAAATAATGCATGTTGTTTCTATTCTGTGTTGAGTTCCTTGGGCAGGGCTTTCTAGAGGATACAAAAGAATAATGCTAGAAATTTAGAAGAGGAACTTTTACAGATTCATTCAAGTTGCTTCGTTTGCAGAGTCTCTGAAAGTTCAGAGAAGCAGAAGGAAAAAATAAGAATAATTGTTATCATCATTACAAATAATTATCCTTATGTATCTACTGTGCATTACATTTTGCTTTATCTCAAACCTTTTGGGTAGAAGGAAAGAGGGGTATTGTTTAATATACAGCACATCTGCTTGAAAGTTGAATGTCTGAAAGTGAATAATTGATTTACATTTTATGAAATGGGGAAATATTAAGTATAAAAGTCACATATATCCCTGTTATGCTTTTTGTTTTTGCTGCCTCTGTGTTGCCCTAGCAATCTTATGTGAAAATTTATTGATACCTAGGAACCCCGGTTTGCAAAGAGAAAGCCAAAGAAAGCCTAGCATGTCATCAGCTCTCTTCAGAGGATTTAGATAATTAAGCCATGAATAATCTTCACGTGGAGCTCAAGACAGAAGGTAAGAAGAAATAGGTTATGACATATGAGGGAAAACAAGTCATGGATTACCCTCTGAAACCATCTGCAGATTCCAAGAGAGCTTTGTTTTGAGAGTGAATATGTGTTGGAGAGTTTCAGTTATCCCAACATGGAGAAACTACCATGATGTGGAGCTTGACAGCATCATTCCATAGCTTATTTAATAATAAATTATAGTTATTGTTTCAGTGTATAAAGTGAGACTATTTGAATTCAATGACATTATGTGAGGACTATGTAGATTTACTAAAAGCAATGTTCAAAGAATTTAAATGAATTACCTTAGGTCACAAAGATATAAATTGATAAAGCTGGGATAAGATACCAAGATTTCTGGCTGAGTTTTAAATATTTTTTCTATTAGCACAATAGTATGCCATGCATACTTGAATCTAAAACACATACTTACGTTCTGCTAGTTTGGCAGATTTTGGTTTCATAAAGACAACAAAAACCTTTGTTTATATTTCATTCACATTAAATCAAATTCCACATTTTAAAGGTTTTAGATTAGTCATATAAGTTTAGTATTAAGAGTGACAACCTTCTTAGAATATCTAGTTTTCTTCATCTAATAAAATCATATACAATTGATTAAACAATATAAAGTTATATGCAGCGGTACTCTAAATTCCTATTTCTATAATGTAGCCTTTTGGACACGTTATGTTTAATTTTAATTTCCAGGAAACATGTAGGCATGATAGAAATTTAAAAACCTGAATTAAGAGTTTTGAATTCTTTACTCAGTCTCATCTTTTATAAGCTGTTTAATTTTTGATGAGCATTTAAAAATTTCTGAATCTCAGTTCCAAATAAAAAAAAAATGCAAAGCCTCATTTAAATGACCTCATGTGGTCTTTGCAACACTGTCATTCTTTGATTCTACAAATCATCGGCAGCCGTCCGTCTCGAGAGACGATGGTGTAGCTTCTTAAGAGTCTATCTGCACCGCCGAGAATGGCTGTGCAGTCCGACTCGGGAGTATCATGGTATCTGTCTCCTCCCGTGTTGAATCGACATCTTGTGATGACGCTGAAGCTACAGAGCCTGGGCAGGGTAATATGGAGGGTCTGCTGTTGCCCATGCAGCAGACCCCCCCTCTCTTCGCAGCTGAAGGGTCCAAGGGAAAGACGGAGTCAATACAGCTTGGCTTCAGGTGCGCCGCAGGAGTTGCCGGTGTTGACTACAACGTCAAACCGCCTTAGGGACTCCGGCTCCGGATTTTCTGTCGGGGTTTACTCCCTTAGCCTTTCCCCTGAAGAGGTATGCCGCAAGGCAGCGGAGGTTTTTTGGAGTCAGAGTTTTCCTTCTCTGGATTCTACAAATACTCATTTATTATTCAAGAATATTCTTTGGTAATTTGCATGGACTGCTTAGGTATAATTTGACTCCTTTCAGCTAATATTCCACATTGAGATTAGGTGCATTAGACAAACATCCAAATTCTATTTAGATCCTGCAGTGACAGAATTCTTGCCAACTGTTTAGTGTGTGGGTTGTTGTTACCTCATAAACACTGAGATCATTAGACACTTTGATGAGCGCAAGTTTGACTCTGGGGGCATAATTGAGTCGTCAGTGAACACTGTCAAAATAAATGTCTAATCACACCACTCAGTGGGTTGGCGGCTGGATTCTGAACAGTACCTAATAAGCTCTTAAGTAAATACAACAAAAAAGTCTTAGCCCTTCATTAAATAGGTTTAGGATTTGAAATAGCTTGCCATATTTAATGAAAGCTTCAGCAACTGGAAATGACTTGTATTTTTCCTTTACCATCTACCAGAAACGTTATTTCCCCAACCTGAATACCATCTGTAACTGAGATTAGAAGTTGAAGTGCGATAAAAACCAGAGAGTCAAAGATAAGCTAAGTCATTAGAATATTTTTCCCCTTTATGTCAGCTGAACAAATGAATAATCACATGGAACCTAAGGGTATAAAACCTGTATCACAGTGAATAATGAATGATTTAGTTCAATTAAGAAGTTTCCTTTTAAAAGAACAAGTGTAATGGCCCTCTCATGAATAAATTAAAGTTAGTTTGAAAGCATGGTTTTTTAAAACAAATTTAAACTGCTTTTCCTCCACTTCTGGAGAGTCCTTGATATTGACTGTTCAGCCTACCAGCTTTTACTTTAGAGCTTGCAACTTCCCCTTAGTGTGGAGTCAGCTATAAAATCTACAAATGATAAAAGCTCAAGCTACAATTTTGTTTGTGCTTGTTTTTGGAGATATCACTAGACATTTTCAGTATAAAGTGCTTAGAATTGAAGAGCATATGCTGTTTTGCCTATTATTTAAGAATAGTTGAATTTTTTGCTCCTGATTATAACAACTTAAGCATTGCTTCGGAGCCATTCATACTTGCTTTTGGATTGCAGTTAACAATGTATGATCAGTGTTTATTTTCTAAGTATTCTATAGAGCAGTACTTTCTCAGAGCAATTTCAGATATGAAACCTCTCTGTGGAATAGCAGATATTTATAGTGCAAAATGTTAATTTGATTAATTATTTATTTTATACATATGCTTATTGTAAGCATACCATTAAATAGAGACACCATGAATATTTTTTGAGATTTTTTTATAAGTATTAATTTTGCATATACCATGTTATGTATAGTATACATCTGACTTAAATATGTGATGGAAATATAAAATATTGTACATAAAAGAAGATGACTTTGAATTAGACATACGATTCCAAAGTCTAGTTATATAGGAAGACAGAAAGGTGTGAACAGTGGGTGCACCTTTAGTAATACTTAACAGTACCTTACAGATTACAGAGTACTTTTTCATATATTGCCTTACAAGTTTATTATGACAGCTGAGAGGATGTTAGGACAGGTATGATCATACCTACTTATTAGGACAGGTATGATCATACCTATTTATACATATAAAGACCAAGGTTTGAAAGCATAGTACAAACCCATATTAATGCAAATATGCAGAATTCTTGAGTTGCCATTAATTTTCACATCCCTTGACATCTGGCGTAGTATCCTTTTTATATAATGCAATAAATTTAGGTTTGTTAAAGTAATCTGAAAAAGTACAAAGACTCCCTCAAATTTTTTGTACATATGAGAATTGGAACTTTTTATAATAGTGTAAAATTTCAGTTTTACTTTCTGGAATATCCAATTTAGGAATAGACATAGTCCAGAAAAGAAAGTTATTCAAATATTTTGTTTATATGTACATAACATTATATTATTATACATTATATATATATATATGTATATATATGAGCGTACATGTGTGTGTGTATGTGTGTGTGTGTTAAGCATTTGGCTATCCAGAGTTTGAAATACATTTATGTGAAAAGTAATCCAATTTTTAACTAGATATTAAAGGATAGAAAATGGGTTGGAGGAAATAGAACTATTTATTGACTCTCTGGAGCCAAAATCTTAAAGAAATATCTGCATGCTCATTGAAGTTTGGAAATATTTCTACCTCTGCAGATGTTTTGGAAGAGTTTGAGATGGATTGGCACTAATTCTTGTTCAAATATTTGCTTGAGTTCACCAATGAAGCCATCTGAGTTCTTTTTTGGGGGGGCGGGTGCTCTAATTATTGATTCAATCTCCTTACCAATTATAGGTATATTTATATTTTTTACTTCTTCATAATTCAGCCTTGGTAGGTTGTATATTTCTAGGAATTTATTCATTTCTTGTAGGTTAGTCAATTTGTTGGCATATAATTGTTCATAATAGTCTATTACAATTCTTGATATTTCTGTGATATCAGTTCTGTCTCTTATTTATTTTTACTTCCTTTTATTATTTTCTTTTTTTCTTATTCTAGCCAAAAGTTTGTCAATTTTATTTATATTTTCAAAAAGTATTAGTTTTGTTGATTTTTTTTTTAATTTTTCTAGTCTCGATTTAATTTTTTTCTTTGAACTTTGTTATTGCCTTCCTTCTGCTAACTTTGAGCTTAGTTTGTTATTTTTCTAGTTCCTTGATGTGTAAAGACAGGCTGTTTATTGAGATCTTTCTTTTTTATTAATGTAAGGATTATGGCTATAAACTTCCTTCTTCATATGCTTTTGCTGCATCCTACCAGTTTTAGTATGTTGTGCTTTCTTTTCATTTGTCTCAAGATATAATTGTTCAAGAGTATATTGTTTAATTCCCACATATTTACTAATTTGCCAGTTTTATCCTGTTATTAAATTTGAGTTTCATACCATTAATGTTGGAAAATATATTTGATATGATTTCAATATTTTTAAATATGCTAAGACTGTGTGTGAGTGTCTCTGTGTGCATGTGACCTATCATATGCTCTATCCTGGAGAATATTCCTTGTGTACCTGTTGTTAGATGGAATATTCTATATATGTCTATTTGGTTCTTTTAGTCTAAATGTAGTTAAGTTCAATATTTCCTTATTGATTTTCTGTGTGGATGTTCTATCTATTGGTGAAAGTGGCATGTTGAAATCCGCTACTATTATTGCATTGCTGTCTCTTTCTATGTTCAAGTTTGTTAATACTGTATTCTCTTTACCTATTTGTTTCCCCTAATGGGTTGAGAGCTCCATTCAAGGAGGAAAAATATAATTTCTCTATGAAGTCCTTGCACAAGGTACAATGCAAGGCATTGCAAATGTTCCTGAATAGTTTATTGTAGCAATGAGAGGTAATAGAGAAGGCAAAAGAAGCTAACTCTTCACTTTTATTAATCACAGACCTTAAGTAAGGTGGGAAACTACCATAAATATGGGTGAAAATATCCTGACCTCTCTTTTATCACAGCTCCCAAGCTAAGTCTATCATTCAGGGGCTGAGAGTTATGGAGGAGGACAGCGTGGCTCAGTGGAAAAGCACAACAGCCTGGAATTCGTGAGACCTAGGCTCTCGTCCTGCAATATCAATGAGTGTAAAATGATTTGGTCAATTTCTTTATTCTTTATCTACAAATGAAAAAAAAAAAGTTAAACATTTCCATGATGGCACTTGAGGGTTTTAAGAAGAGTTGAATTCAAGTTTTTAAATATATTTAGATAAAAAGTAAAATATTTAAAAATCCAGTTTCTGTCATCTTGAATAGAAATTTGCTTCTAATTGATATCTTAGATTTATAGAAGTGATTTTTTAAGTTTCTAAATTTAATGGCATATTTTTTCCTTGTATGAATCTGTGAATGAACATAAACTGCTATGACTTATAGAAGCTCTAAATATATTAATTGATTAATAACAAACTACTATTAGAATCAAATGTAATCATACCTTTTCTATCTCTTATATTTTAGAACAATATTTGGGATAGGAGAAATACATATTATTTTCCTTGTCTTACATGGTCTGAAAATGAGGAGGACACTGTTTGACTTTCCCTGTGTTACTGAGCCACGAGCCATTGTGATTATTTGTAATACATCACAAGTTTCCAAAACATAGTGAGGCTTGAGAATCAAGTGTAATAACTCAATTTTCCTGGGACATTTCTTAAGATATTGATTCATCCTTTTGTTAAAACAAATGAACAAACAAACAAAAATACTATGATCAAACTAGGCAAGCCAAATATTTTGGTAGTTTTAGGGTCTCAAAATATTCTTTAAAAATAATCTTTAAATATTAATCTATCTTCTATGATTTTAAGACTTATTAGTTTTGGTATCTAATTACTTTTAGATATCAACAAAATCTTAGGTAGTTCTAATCACACATGTTTATATCATTACCATTTCAACATAATTTTAAATTAAGTTTTGACCTTGAATTTAATATAACAGTTCTTAAAACTTTTCAACTTTGTATTTGTGATTCATATGTAGATGGCTGTCGATTATACATTTAGGATTATGATAATTTGTTTTTCAATCTAGCATTAAGCAGCGTTAGCATTATTAGAATTTCTTACTGAGCACTAGAATATAATCCTGATCAAGGTTACTTGTTTCAAAACAGAAAACTCTTCATAAGTAAGAGCTAACAAAAATATATAATTATGTTTAAAATAATTTTAGAATTTTTGAAAAGAAATAGAAATTAATTTGTTTTCAAAGAATCAAAATAAGGATGAACATTAATATAATCTGATATTTTCAGGAAAATGTAGATACACCTCAATTTTCAGGTTGTTTATAATCTCAACTCCAGGGTGAACTCTCAACTTCTGAATGGTCATAATTTGCTACTAAAATATAAAAATATCAGTATCGACTCAAAGACTTTTTAAGAATCTTACATAGAAGTTGTATTTTTTTTTATTTTGGGCAGTGGTTCTCACCCTTGTACTTGCAAAGATTAAAAAAAAAAAATACCGATCCCTGAGTCCGAGGGCCAAAGATTCAGTGTGAATTAGTCTGGACACCAATCTGTTCGTCAGGAGCTTAACCAGTTTATTGTGACGTGAAACAGATTTGAAAACAACTGTTTAAGTGTTTTATGAAGAGGCCAAATGTAAAGATAAGGTCTTAACGTACAATGCTTTAAATTTGGGATATGTTTTGGTCACATAAAACTGATTAATACAGATACAGCTTTCAAGGGACTGGGCTCTCATTTATCAGGTAAATGCACACTTTATAGGAAGCAAGATTATTTTAATATATTTAAAGAATAAAATTACCCTTTCAGAATCTATAAGTGAATCTATATTTATAAATTCCACCTTTTAATTATTATATAATTTTGGTTGATGTTTAGAATAAAGTTCTGAAAAAATCTAAAAGGTACCCTAGCATACAAAATTATCTTTACATAATTTTTATGTTCATATTTCAGTTAATTTTAATGACTAAAACTCAATAATATGTGGATGATATATATATAATAGTTTCATTGACAGGTCTATTTTATTAAAGGACAGAACTAATTTCCAAGGATCTGTAGGTCAGTGTTGCAATATGAAGAAGGCTCCTAAAGCCAGTATTGGTATGTGCATATAATACTTTTATAATCTTCCTATTACTGCAGTTCAGTCCTACAGAAGACTTTTCTTGTTACATCATCAGTCCAGTGAGGTAGAGTACATCACAAAGGAACTATTAACTGTCCCCTTAAACAGTCATGATCCATAGTAAAAATTCTATTGTGATATAGTATAATTTATTCAGACTTGTTTACTGTTTATTTAAAATTTGATTGATAGAAAATGTTTACAATTATCTTTTTTGATACATTGCAAACACTATATGCGTTGATTAATCACTTCTTGCAGTTACATCTCTATAATATTTATGTCTTGAAATTACTATTTTTGGTAATTAACAGCTTTCTCTATTGCAATTATCTAATCCTACCCTCCAAAATTGTCTGAGATAGCTTAACACTTTACTCAGTTAATTTATATTTTTCCTTTCATCATTTCTGGAATTTAACCTCAATAAAAATTGGAATTTGTTTTTATTTATTTCCTATCAAACAACTTTAAATTAAACATTATTAGCATGCTATCATCCCTATGGAAAAAAAATGATAACAAATCTAAAATGGCTTAATCATTTTAACAAGAGATTTACATACACATGCATATACAATCCTTTTTTAAAAGGATGTTTAATACTACTTATAAGCTGAAGGTGTATTTTCAAATAAATTTGCTTATTATCATTTGTATTTATAGTGTACAAGTTGAGGCAGTAGCTGGAGTAGCATAGACTTGACAAGAATAGAGAAGAAGCAATTTGAAATTTCAGGCTTCTATCACATGTTTTTCATGCTAGTACGGAAGTACTCTAAAGTTATTTAGGTCATCCTCTTGTCTGGAATCTAATGTGCATGTGTATTTCTTCCAGTGAGTACTATACTAAATAAATGTATAAAACTGCAATAAATTGAACTGAGTGAGGTTGATAGTCTCCAAATGACAACCCAACCACCCAGGTCTTTAGATTGTCCTAATTTTATTATGTAAGGTGGATCTGGGCACCAAATAAAGATGCTTAGAAAGTTATTTTCTTAATCTTAGATAATAATTTTCAATGCTTTGGTGAACTATCTTCACAGGATTCTTCAATTTTAAGTGTTTTTTTGAAATTTTCTTCTCTATTGGTTGATACAATCAATGATAACACAATATTTTTAATTTGTCAAAAAAAAACCCTAAAACAGTAATTTAGTGTACTATAGTTAGGTGTTCAGTGCCTCCTATTTCCAGATGTACACAATGACTGTCTTTTACAGCTTAGAGCTGAGACCAGAGGAAAAATTGTTTCTCCCCATTAACTAAATACTTTCTTTGATCAGATAAGGAGAAAAGCAAAACTGATCATTATCTCCTCTCCTCTGTGATGTGACTTTTTACTTTAATTTTAAAAGTGAGCCCATTGGGTTTATCTTGATATATAACATGTACATGTGCAGTGCATATAAACTATCGGAAAAAGTTTTTAAAAAAACACAATTGCAGGAAATATAACTTTTATTTTAATGTAAATATTACCTAACACTATTTTAGCTTTCTTAAATATCACAACTCTCCTATTAAAATACATATTTAAAAAGAAAATCTATTCTATCTCCTTTAAAAACATATCTTTGGTTCTTTTTCATGTATTTTGAACATATATTTGGGTCACTCAGTGTTATTTTGAAAGAGTAGGCTTTATTCCTTAGCGTTTTATAACCTGTAGTTATAAAGTTGGCTATTTAGATTGATCTCAATTATTTCCTTCTAAATAATTGTTTTATTGAAAATCCCATAGTTAAATCTAACCACACATTCAAGATTATTTCTTTAGAATACATTTTAGAAGTAGTAGTACTTATTGAAAGGGTATAAAAATGCTAAGGCATAAAACTTACATGTTTACTTTTAAAATCCACTTTAGAAAATGTCTGTTCTTTTAATGGACCAATTTTAGTTATGTCTTGTACCATAAGTTGTATCAAATTTCTCTTTAAATGCATGCCATACAGAAGAAATACAAATGTAATTAGATAAACTAACAAATATAATATCTAATTATATAGCAGTTTGACATAGCTTTAATGCTGTTTTTAAAAAATACTGTGCTAAGTCCCTATCATCACTACCTAAAGCAGTTCTTAAAAAAGATACAGAAAACAAAATATTTAAATTTCCAGATATTGTAGGTGCATACTCAGGTTTCCTGTAGAAAATTGTTGGTATAATAAGATTGATAATTGGAGAAGCTTGAAATAAGTATACGGACATCCAATAGGGAAACCACATGGGGCGAGTTGAGTAGCCCTGGGTTAGTACCAGAAGGACACTAGTAGCATCCCTTGTTCTACGGAGGAGAAACAAGGAAGTTAACACAATTCATAGATAGAAAAGACTGTGAGTAAAGGGCTGCCTGACAAGATCTATGAATTTTGGTCAAGGGATATAATGTTAGCTATCCTGGAAGGAGAATAGAGTAAGGAACATTACTACCCAGTAACACTTTTCTTTCTTCATTCAATCTTCTCCATTGTCTGATCTCAACACAGGTCAGACAAGGAACCCTGGGAAATAATCTAGTATGTGTTCAAACTCCTGAGTGCACAAAGTACATTTGAGAGAAATAGTGATTGGAATTGGAGGGAGAGATGCAAAATACTCAGTGCAATAGGAAATATCAGTAGATATTTTCTTTCTTTTATATTTTGTCATGACTGCTTGTAGACTGACAAGATAATTCATTTTCCTACTCAAAACACTTTATGTACTTTTCATGTGACTTTTCTCTCTCATGGCTAATATTTTCAGTGAGCTATTGAAAAATCCTAACCACTTTAATTAATATGGAAAGAAATCATTTAACCTATATATGTATATACATATATATTTGTATTTTATATCTAATACATTATATAATCTAAATATTTTAATAATATACAACCTCAATCATTATATAAACTAAAAATATAAACATACTACTATTTATATTTATTTTTATTATGCATCATGTCACTATTTACAATGGAAAAGGATATTCAGCTCAATTTGATGGTAATTTAATTTTAATTAAAAAATATTTTTTAAAAAGTTTTAACTTTTTCCATTATAGTTATTGTATATATTAGATTCAGGTGTATAACCCAGTGATTAGGCACTTATATAACTTATGAAGTGATTACACTGGTAAATCTAGTACACATCTGACACCATACATAGTTACTGCAATATTATTGACTATATTCCCTGTGCTGTACTTGACTTCCCCACAACTGTTCTATAACTACCAACTGGTACTTCTTAATCACTTTACTTTTTTTTCACCCATTTTCCCAACACCCCTCCAATCTGACAACCATCTGTTTCTGTTCTGCTCATTTGCTTATTTTGTTTTTTGATCTCACATATAAGTGAAATTACATGGTATTTGATTTTCCCCATCTGACTTGACTTCACTCAGCACAATATCCTCTAGGTCCAGATCTAATAATGTTTTTGCAGATGGCAAGATTTCTTTCTTTTCTATGGCTGAGTCATATTTCATTGTATGTATATATGCACACTTCTTTATTCATTTCTATTGATGGACACTCAGGTTGCTTCCATATCTTAGCTATTGTCAATAATGCTGCAATGTGAATAATATGGTGGGATATATCTTTTCAATATGGTATTTTGGGTTTCTTCAGATAAATACGCAGAAGTGGAATTTCTGGGTCCTGTTCTGTCTGTTGTGATAACCTTTGTTTTACAGTCTATTATGTCTGGTACAAGAATTGCTAGCCCAGGTTTTTGTTTGTTTGTTTGTTTCCATTTTTAGTAAATATCTTTGTCCATCCTTTTACGTTCAATCTGTATGTGTCTTTCGATCTGAAATGCATCTTTTTTTTTGTAAATAGCATATATAAGTGTTGTTTTGTTATCCATCCAGGCACCATATGTCTTTTGATTGGAGCAGTTAGCCTATTTGTATTTAAAGTAACTGTTAATAGATATGTATTTATTCCCATTTTATTCATATTTTTATCTTTTTTTCTTCTTCTTAAAAAACCTTTGCTGAGTAGAATAATCTTGAGTGTAAAGTCCTTTAGTATAATGTAATACTCAAACTGATGCTAAATATATAGCTACTGCATAAACTTAAGGATCTAAAAATATTTCTAAATCTTCATATATTTGTAAATACAAATCAAATTACAAGGCTAAATTTGACCAACTTTAATTATACCATCTAAAATATTTTCAGAACAATTATTTTTGAATTTCTGTTCTGAAATATATTATACTTGGAACTTAACACACAGACACATGTGTGCATGAATAAGAATAGTTTCATCTTATGAAAGACTTAAAAAATTCTCTAATTGTACTGGAGATGAGAATAAGGCATATTTTAAAAGGGTTTTAGTACAATAAATAACAATTTTTGTTTAACTTTGTTCTTATTTTAAACATTCATTTTTGGACTTGTGTTATTTTGTTTTTGATATAGACATGACAAATTATGACAAAATTGATATTATCATTGTCCTAGTTCAGGCTGTTATAACAAGATACCATAGACTAGGTATCTTGAACAATAGAAATTTACCAAGATCACTCTGGCTAGATGCAGTTGAAAAATTCTTCCTAGTTTGCATATGATTTTATTCTTGTATTCTCACGTGACAAAGGGAAGGGAGAGTGAATAATTTCTCACGTCTCTTCTTATAAGGGCACTGATTCCTTTCATAAGAGCTCCATTCTCATGAACTAATTATCTCCCAGAGTTCCCACCCTTTAATACTATCACATTGTGGATTAAAATTTCAGCATTTAAAATTTCAGAGAAACCAAACATTCAATTGATAACAATAATAAAACATTTTCCAAAGGTTCATATTGATTTGAAAATGAAAATATCTTCTTGTAGATAAATGGAGTTTGTTATTATATATATTAATTTTACAGAGAATTTTACAATTAGTTTAAATATTAAACACTTTTTGAAGTAAATTTGCTTGTAGCATTGCATGAGACATGCAAACACACATTATTCTTATCATGAGGTATAACGCATTTAATTCAAGTAAACTAAGAGTATTCAGTGAGGTGGTGAATGGAGTAAATGTAGATATTTCTCTTTGAACCATGCAACCTTTAAGCATCCCACCCTCAAGCATGTTAAATGTTGAACATATAACACGACTTGCAAAGCAAGTCTTCTTTTGAGAGTATCTAATTTTATTTGATTTTGTTCTTTCTGGATGGATGACCTTTCCTAAGTATCTTGAAGAAGGCTAGTATTCAAGTATCATTTTGGATCACTAGTCCAGAGGTAATTGGTCACATGTAATTTTCAAGTATCCTAACAGTTACAAAATGCAATATGTTTTTGATACTTTCAGGAAATGAAAACAACAGCTTGAATAGAAATGCACTATGGTTGCACATACTTCACAACTAAATAGCAAATGGCAGTTCTAACTTTGAAAATGTTAACACTTATTGATATTTCAGCTCTCTGATTAGGGAAAAACCTACTCTGAAAAATATTCTCTTTACTTCAAACATGGAACATCATTTTTCTCTGAAAATCCCTTATTTACCATATGTTGTTTTCAACTATGGAAGTAAATTAATGATATCATTTGGCCACCACCTGTAAAACCACCAGCTAAAGTAATGGAAAATAAGCTCTTTTTTAATTTCCACTTTTACTTGGAAAATTATTTTCTACTGAGCAGATATTAATAATAACTGAACCCAAATACTTATTTTTCTGAAAATATTATCCATCTTCTTTGCCCTCTAGTAGTAAGAATAGGTTATAAGTCATTATAAGGTTATAAGTTCAATATATCAATCAAGAATTACTTGAAAGTCTTTGCTTTGGAAATAACAAATGTGTAACAATATGATGTCAAGATGTCAAATAATTTATATGCCAAAAAACCATGCTGTTATAGGAATCTATTATATTACTAGACTAATTCAGATCATTACAAATGGTGGTTAATCATACGTACTGTAATCCTTACTACCAGAGGTGAAAGAAGAGAGCAAAGAAAGAGCTCTAATTTATTGAGTAAGCAGTCTGAGTATAATTTGGAAGAATTGTACTTTTTACAATTAAATAGCTTCCTATTGAAAGTAATAGAAAATAATTTCTTTTTAAATAACCATATATTTTTTAGGTTCAGTGATTCATTCAACAGGTGTGACTAAAATCCTCCTCTTAGTAAGGTACTATAAAGGGAGCTGAGAATATAACAATGAGGCAAATACTTCTTATAGTAGTGGCATTTGATGTAGGGATATAATATTATTTACCCTTATATTGTTGGTACTGCTAATATTATTATTATATTTTTTTCATTTCTCATTACAATTATACAATTTTGAAACTAGTAATAAATAGTGCCATAAAATAAAATTGTGATTTGATTACAAATTTGGGGGTTCTATACACTTGCAATATAATGGAATTCAAAGTTTAAAGAGAAAAATCGATTTCTCCTTGATTTCTACCTCAGAAATTCTTCATGTTGTCAATAGAAGGAGGTTTAGGAAGTTACTGATAATGTTTTTGATATTTATTTATTTGTTCCAAATTTATTGATTGCCTGCTATGTGAAAGACAGACTCTAAGAGAGAAGATGTTAGCAGAGTAAGATCTTTGTCCTAATCTTAAGAAACTTATGGTGCAGTAGGACATCTCTCTTCATAATCTGCTGCATGGAATAGTTTCAGGTAAGTGTAAATCAGTTCACTCAGAAAAAAATATTATGTGGCCATTTACCACTTTTTCCATTACCCTCTTGGACACAGTGTGCATAAGACTCAAAGAAATTCTGCCACAGAAACCTTTAATCCATAGCTTGCCAATCTCATGACCAATGAATCATTTAATATTGCCCATGTTAGCATTTCAGGCCCCAAGGCTGTTTATTGCATCTTAGAGTGAACAATATTGTATTAAATGGACTAGCTCTAATGCAGTTGTCTCATTCTTTCTAGTGTTGTACGTAAACTCAAAAGCTTCAAAAACAGAAATATTTTGTGTTATGGGTATATAGAAAATAGTTTCCAAATATTGCATATATATGTAAAGCAAACATTTCAGACTCAAGAGAAATATCCATTGTATTTTGTTTTGGAAATGTCGATTTAAATTAGTAAAGAGAAATCATATAACTTAATCTGTTTTACCCACTAGGAGTAGCTAGTATTATTGAGTTTGGCTTTTCACAGATGTTTACAGTCTGAGACTAGGGATTTTTTCCTCATGTTAAAGTTAAGGAACCTTACTCAAGGTCAGTCAGTATTTGTTGCTTGGTAAAGCCAAGAAAGAAAACAAGACTTGTTTCTGACTTTGTCTCTCTCTGTAGTCATAAAATTTACTTTTTTTTTTTTGTAAGTAACAATAATACCAAGGGTAAATTTCAAATCTTATAGTAATGATATGTCATTAATAAGGATACCATGATATGACTAACATGTTTTTCATTTAATGATTTTAATTTGAAACATTAGCCTACTTATTAATATATTTTTAAAAATAAAATTATGTTTATCTCAATGATATACAATAGTTAAAATATTTCAAATTATTGGTTTTATATAACAATTGGAAATATCATAGAACCTACATTACTTGGCACAGACCATGAGACAAACCATTTTAGGGCAAAATGTATCATTAAATAAAAGCATCAAAACAGTGAGCATACATTTTTAGCATTAGTGTTGAAAAATATGCAGCTCAACTGAACATATAATTTGATATTTCATATGAAAAACATTGTTAATTTGATTTTATTTTGTATAAACAGTTAAAACATCAACAACATTGAAATAAAATATTACATTTCATTAGTTTCAAGTATTCTAGCATTTTTAATGAGGGAGAGAGAAGGGGAGAGAGAGGTGGAGAGAGAGAGAGACTTCAATGTGAGAAATATCAATCAGTTGCCCCTGACCTAATGAGGAATAAAACCTATGACCCTTTGATATATGGGATGACGTTCCAACTAACTGAGCCACATCGGCCAAGGCCCAGGCATTCCAGTTCTTAAGTGTGGTTATAAAATTCAGTGGAATCATGAGGACCCATGTAGTTTCTTTTGGAGAAAATAGTGTTGAAGCAGAGAGTTTGAGGATGTTCATCTAAAAAACACTTTTATCGAACTATATTGAGGTGTAACTAATATACAAATACTTGTACATATTTAATGTGTGCATTTTGATTTGTTTGGGCATATGAACATGTCCAGAGAAATTCATCTTGAAAGCCAGACCAACATGTTTCATTTTATTCTTATTCTCAACGGAATATGTAACAGGCAGTTACTGCTGGAAAATTAGACACTAGAACTGATAGATGATCTACCAATTCATTTCTCAGCTATACTGCCAGTTGGCAGATGAATCCTCCTGGCATTTCACAACTTTGTTTCATTTTTATTTTTGAATTTTATAATCTACTATGTACTCAACTTTTTTTCAGTTAAGAAGAAGCAATAATAGAGAAACTCATTACCTCCACAGCGGAAGACTAATGCTTTCAAAATGTATTCCCTTGGTGCTTATCATAGTGCTACCTATATTGAAACAAGCATTTTTCTCTTATGCCTCTATTAAATGATGCATTATTCTCCTTATGGTCTACTATAAAGTGAACACAATTTTGTAACTACTAAAATTTAAAAACAAATTTACTGCAAATAAAAGAACAATGTGTTCATTCTTAGTTACCTCTCTGATGTCATTTTCTATTTATCTATTCTTTTCATCAGTTATATGCATAAATCTTCTTACTGTTCTTCAAAGACTGCAAACACACTTCATTTTGGAAGTTTAGAATTTTATTACTGCCTTATTCTTAATTGCATGCTATCTCCCTCACTTATTTCAGCTTTCTGCTAAAATGTTACCTTCACATAGAAACCTGCCTGCTCCTGGTATCTGACATATTACTCTTGACACCTGTATCATTATTTCTTCTGTTACTTGCTTTATATTTTGTCACAGCAAAAATCCCTACTTGATATATTCTATATTTGCCTGTTTGTTTATTCTTTATCTCTCCTTGTCCATTCCACATAGACTATAAACACCTGGAGAACAGAACTTTATTTTATTCATTGCTTTTTTCTATCAACTACAGCAGTGCTTGGCATATGGTCACCAGTAGATAATTATTTTTAAATTAATTAATGATTAAAATTTATCACTATTTTGATATACTAGGTTTTATGTTGTTTGTATTACAGAAAGAAAGATCTATTTTCTGAATTCTTGTATTAATAGTTTTAGAGCTAGAAGCAAGTATAAGTGACAATAGAATGTATTGGATATTTTCTAGGATCCACTATGTATTATGTACTATAAAGCAAATTATTTTTATCTCATATTAAATATTACAAAGCAATCCTTTATTAATATAATTTAAAACATTCCAGAGTATTTGTGTCCCTCAGAAATTAGGAACATTCCTAAACATTGCTCTTTGAATCTAAAAATATCAGCAGTTTTATTTTGTTGATCTCAAAATGAGTTTTCTGTGTGGACCAATGATCTAAAGAAAGCATAAAACAATTATTTATCCAATAATCATTCCTTGGATATATTTTAATTTCATATAATATTGAAAAAATAGAGTATTTTAAATTAAAATCAGAATTCTTTGGATGAAAGAAGTTTATAGCAACAAAAATGGCAAGTAAAGAATATCCTAGTGAACATATGTCATTCTTGGTTGGTTCCCTATATCACTTCTATTGCTTTGCAAAGATACTATGCATAAAATGATAGAATATACATTTTCTGAATCTAGGGAATTTGCACAATTAAACTGAGCTTAGTGAAAATTGTTTGATTTCTATCATCATAACTATCTGTATATTTGTCTATTTAAACTCATCTTTTCTAAATTTATTTTTAGGCTATGCCACTGTCTCATATATGCAATAGTTACAATTTAAAACAAGTACAATGTACTACTCAGAAAACGATTACTTACCTTATACATAATTTTGAAAGCTTAGTAGCTACTTGAAAGATATTTGTTCTAATTGATATTTTATGAGTGGCTTCTATGGTGCACATTGATGTATTATGCAAAAGATCTTCTTTTACTGTGGAGTTCTTAAAGTATTACCTAATAATTACATAATATTTACTTACTACCTTTTAAATATTTAAGAGTTCTATTTAGTATTTACATAAAATTAAAGTATTTATAAATACATTTCCATTTCCTTTTATGAAACATTTAGATTTGTTTTGGGTATTGCTTTTGTAATAGTACTCTTTGCAAAATAATAATAATAATAATAATAACAACAACATATTGGAAACAGCTAAAAGTAATGATTATCACATTCAATAATGCCAGGACACACAATGACATTTTGAAAGAAAAAGTAATTTAGATCAGATAATAAGAGGTGATAAAAATTAATTTTGGTTCTAAAAAGTCAGGCTTTGTGTTAATCTGAATGGAAATCGATAGCACTTGAAGACTTTTTCTACTTTTTCCATTTATTTATTAGCATATATATTAGTAAATTATATACTATAATATAAATCACAATAATACAACATAAATATATTCCCAGCATAAGTAAATTTATATTACTCTATACAAGAGAAGATTTTAAAAGTCATATATAAATTAGAGTTTATGCTCTCTGAATTTAAGCCATATTTTTCCATTAATTGACACTACAATTGCAGAGATTTGTTCCCAAAGGGTGGGGGGAAACTGGCTCTTGAGCTTCATAAAATGTTGTTAGAATTTAGCAAATGCCTTACAATCTTAATTTTTAAAATACATTAATAAATTAATGTTTATGTAACGAAATAGTTTCAGTTACCATGCCTACATTCTAGTAGTTTTGGCAACCTATGAAGATGGGTTCTAATCTATGGAAAAAGCAGCATTGACTTACATGAAATCATTTTCTTCCCAAAAAATTTATTAAGAACCTATTTATAGTGTTTGTCTCTGTTTATTTCATAATGGCTCTGTTTGTTCAATTCTCATGTCTTTTTTAGACAGTGATTACAAATGATAAAACTGTCTTAGAAATGATGCATGGAATTCTAGTAATTTTAAGAAAACAATGAAATTTTTATAAATGCAGCATCAGCATAAGCAATTTAACATTCTCTGAGCACCTAAGATGATAAATTTTCTTCTTACTCTCCTATGTTCAAGTTCAAAAAACTCTGTATATCCCAATTTAAAACATATGCCTTTTTGGCTTATTCTGAACTTTTGCATTCTGTGGGAAATAAAAAAAAAAAAAAAGAAATGATAAACAATGGCAGTGTTAACTTCTAAGGTTTTCTTCTTTTTCTGAATAAGTATTATCATACTTCCTCCTACTCAAAAGGGTAATCTTTAGTTTAAAAAGCATTTACTACTATTGGCAGAAATAGGTTCATTCTCACCAGATTATTCTGAATGGCTTTACATTAAATATATTTTGTATTACTGTGTTCTTCTGAGGTTTTAGTTTTTCAACTTCCACAAATACATTATTTTGAGGAAAATAAGACTGATTTTAGAAATTTAGAACATAACAGTTTGCCCATATTTCCTCAGAAACAAAAAATGATCTGAAAATAGTCTCATGACAGTATTTCATTTGAAGCTGTTTCTGTTATTTCTTCTTTTAAAAATTATAAGAAAAATCAAAGATAAATGTATCTGAGTCTCTAATAGTTTTGAAATTTTCATTTATTTTATTTTTTATTTTGCTTAAGGATTTAAATTTCCACAGTGGAATAAATGGACACTCTCCTGCCTTTGTTTGCCTGGAATTAAGGAAATGTGGATGAGCATAGAACAAAATGTACTTAACTTATAAATGGTGGTCATATCTGACCTGGGTTTATTTTGCAATATTTACATCTGCAAAAAAAATTCTCTCACATCCTGTTTGGGAAGTTTGGAGGCATTAAAACATCTTATTGCACAGGTAATTTTACTATATTCAGAACCCATAAATCATATACAATCTTTCTTTTTAATAACAACAAAAAAGGAATATATTGCAAGGCTATAGAGTAGCCTGGAGAATGACAAGATTTTCTTGTTTTGTTTGCTTGTTTTTTCTCAGCAAGTTTTCCATGTCAGTATATTGATATGCATATAATCATTTCATTCTTTCAGATTGCTTCATGGTGCTTACCATATTTTTCGCACTATAAGACACACCTGACCACAAGATGCACCTAGATTTAGAGGAGGAAAACAAGAAAAAAATATTCTGAACCAAATGGTGTACTAACATATTTAATAAAATACATATAACAGAATAATATTTCAACCATGTAAAGTGAACAGCAGTCAACATCGGTATTAAGAACCATCATTACTCTCATTAACAAATGAGAGACTTTAAGGCTCAAGTACTCTTCTAGTTTTCTGGGAACCCCAAGAATTCATCATCGCTATTGTCAGAATTTATGGGGGCCTTTTATAACAGGCATTGAGGGAGTTAAGAGGTATCACTAGTTGTAACAGTCACTGAGAGTATCACTATCCTAGTTACAGCTTCTGGTGGACTACCCCCAATGCCTGTTATGGCTAGTAACACCCCATTATCCCCTCAGTGTCTGTGTTACTACTAAAATAGTGACCGCGCCATAACTCCCTTTAAATACTACAAACTTCAGCATTCATGGCTGCTCACCTAGTTACTGCTGGCCTCCTCACACAGAAATCTGGTGTGCCCTGGGAACACTATGGAGGTAGACAAAACAGCTGTAGCATCTAATGGAGCCAGTAGCCAGCTGAGAATGTGTTAACTTCAGCTCCACCCATCTGCCTCTTGTGATTGGCAGAGCTTAAGACACAGTGATTGGTGATTGGAGGCAGTTCTACTGACACAGACCCCACACAGTGTCAAAGACAATTGGCAATTTGCACTCTGCCTCATAACCCTTATTAGCCTCAGCAGATTCAACACGTCAGCAGTTGTAGCTGGGAGTGTCAAGTGGCTCTCTGCACTCTCCCAGGTCCTGGATGATGGGCAGAGGTGGACAGAAACTGACCAGATGCTCTGAGATTCAGCAGTAAAGTGGGACATTTAAGCATCCCTAGGTTTTGCATGGGCCCACCGCTTCCTCTTCTAACAGTTGTCACCACTCCTTACAGATCAGGTAATATACATCATGGTCTGTGACGCAATGTTTGCTCCATAAGATGCACAGACATTTCCCCCAACTTTTGGGGGGGAAACGTGTGTCTTATGGAGTGAAAAATATGGTAATTTTAAGGAAAATTATCAGTTATCTATTGCTGTGAAAAAAACCACCTCAACACTTAGTGGCTTTTTGACTGCCGGCCAACATGGAGGCATAGACAGACATGCTGCGTCTCCTTCCACTACTAAGAAGGAATACAACTATTTCAAAAGGAGAAACAACCAGAAGTCCCAGAAAATCAACTTCATGGAAATCCAGCAAACAAAGATATAAAGAAGAAATACTCATCCAGACAGGTAGGAGGAGCAGAGAGGATGTGGTGTGGTAGCAGCAGCGCAGGCCAGCAGAAAGCACGATCACATGTTTTAAAAGTCAGGAGGGACACCTGGGGAGTACCTCCAGCTCCTCACTGAACCTCGAATCTCATGGTCCCAGCACCAGGGAAAATCAAGCCTCATTGCTTCTGACTGTGCAGACCAGTGGGGGTTGTGGCGGAGGCAGAAACTGGTGGTCTCTCAGCAGAGTCTGCTTGTTTAAAGGGCCCCCACAGTCCTAGAACATCTGCAGACCCACCCACTCTAGGAACAACGGCCAGGGCAACAGCTAGAGAGGTGCCAGTACCAAGTAGGAGAAGTGCCTGGAAAAGGGGCGAGTGCTGGGCAGCCGGCATTGTTCCCTCTCAGAACCCTCCCCCACATAGAGTGACACAAAGTGGTGAAACAGGTTGCCCTGTACAGACAAATCCCTAACACTTCGCACCTTACAATGTAACTGGAGCGACATCTCTACCTGGAACGCAGAGGCAAACAAACACAGGAGCTTGTCAAAATGAAGAGACAGAGAAGTATGGCCCAAAAGGGGAAAAGGATCAAGGTTCCAGTGGGAGAAGTAAGTGATGAGGAGATAGCCAACCTTACAGATGAGGAGACAGACTACCTAACAGACTCAGAATTCAAAATACTGGTGATAAAGATGTTCACAGGCTTGACAGATATGCTTCAGTATGGCAAACACATAAGAGAAGAAGTGAAGGCTATGCTAAGTGAAACGAAGGAAATTCCACACAAAATCAATGGTGAAGGGATGGAAACTAGGGTTTATTTATTTATTTTTTATTTTATTTTATTTTATTTTTTCTCAGTTGATAATTTTATTTTATTTTTTATTTCTTTATTTATTATTATTATTATTTTTTGTTTTTCAATTACAGTTGTCCCCTTTTCTCCCAGTTTCTCTCCCCCACCCAACCCACCCCCACTCCCGCAATCATATCCCTCCCCGTTGTCCATGTCCATGAGTCATTTATATACGTTCTATGACTAAACCCTTCCCTTACTTATCCCCCTTCTCTCCCTCCCCCCTCCCCCCTATTGACTGCTATTCTGCTCTTTGTTCTATTTAGTTCTTTTGTTTGTGTTGTTCTTTAGTTTCCTGTATTAGGTGATATCATATGGTATTTTTCTTTCTTTGCCTGGCTTATTTCACTAAGCAAAATTCTTTCTAGTTCCATCCATGTTGTTGCAAATGGCAGGAGTTCCTTCTTTCTTTCTGCTACATAGTATTCCATTGTGTAAATGTACCACAGTTTTTTGATCCACTCATCTACATATGGGCATTTAGGTTGTTTCCGGCATGTAGCTATTGTAAACAGTGCTGCAATGAACATAGGGGTACATAAGTTCTTTTGAATTGGTGTTTTATGATACTTTGGGTATAATCCTAGTAGTGGAGTCGCTGGTTCAAAAGGCAGTTCCATTTTTGATCTTTTGAGGTAATTCCATACTGTTTTCCATAGTGGCTGCACCAGTCTGCATTCCCACCAACAGTGCAGTAGGGTTCCCGTTTCTCCACATCCTCGCCAGCACTTGTTGTTTGTTGATTTGTTGATGATGACCATTCTGACTGGTGTGAAATGGTATCTCATTGTGGTTTTTATTTGCATTTCCCTGATGGCTAATGATGTTGAGCATTTTTTCATGTGTCTATGGACCTTCTGTATGTCCTCTTAAGAGAAGTGTTTGTTCAGGGCCTTTGCCCATTTTTTAATTGGGTTGTTTGTTTTCTTGATGTTGAATCGTATCAGCTCTTTATATATTTTGGAAATCAGTCCCCTGTCTGTGATGTCATTGGCAAATATGTTTCCCATATGGTTGGTTTTCTTTTCATCTTGCTGATGTTTTCTTTTGCTGAGCAGAAACTCTTTAGTTTGATGTAATCCCATTTATTTATTTTTTCCTTTATTTCTCTAGCTTTAGGAGATGTATCCGTGAAGAAATTGTTACGTGAGATATCTGATATTTTCTTGCCTATGTTTTCCTCTAGGACTTTTATGGTGTCACGGCTTACATTTAAGTCTTTGATTCATCTTGAGTTTATTCTCGTGTGTGGTGTAAGTTGGTGGTCTAGTTTCATTTTTTTTGCAGGTCCCTATCCAGTTCTCCCAGCACCATTTGTTAAAGAGGCCCTTCTCACTCAATTTTATGTTCCTACCTCCTTTATCAAATATTAGTTGACCATAGAGGCCTGGGTTTATTTCTGGACACTCTATTCTGTTCCACTGATCTATATGTCTGTTCTTATGCCAGTACCAGACTGTTTTGATCACAGTGGCTTTGTAGTATTGTTTGATGTCTGGTGTTGTGATTCATCCTGCTGTGTTCTTCCGTCTCAAGATTGCTTTTGCTATTCGGGGTCTTTTTTGGTTCCATATAAATTTATGGAGTATTTGTTCTAGGTCTGTGAAATCTGTCATTGGTATTTTAATAGGGATTGCATTGAATCTGTAAATTGCTTTGGGTAGTATGGCCATTTTGATGATGTTGATTCTTCCCATCCAAGAACATGGTATTTGCTTCCATTTATTTGTATCTTCCTTAATTTCTTTCTTCAATGTTATGTAATTTTCAGAGTACAGGTCTTTTATCTCTTTGGTTAAGTTTACTCCATGGTACTTTATTTTTCTTGTTGCTATAGTAAATGGTATTTTCTTTTTTGTTTCTGTCTCTGATATTTTATTGTTGGTGTACAGAAATGCCTTAGATTTCTGTATATTTATTTTGTACCCTGCGATTTTGCCAAATTCACTTATTATATCAAGTAGTCTTTTAGTGGAGTTTATAGGATTTTCTAGGTATACTATCATGTCATCTGCATATAATGAAAGTTTTACTTCCTCTTTCCCAATTTGGATGCCTTTTATTTCTTTTTCTTGTCTGATTGCTGTGGCTAGGACTTCCAACACCATGTTGAATAGGAGTGGAGAGAGTGGACAACCTTGTCTCATTCCTGAATTCAGGGGGAATGCTTTAATTTTTTGTCCATTGAGTATGATGTTGGCCTCAGGCTTCTCATATATAGCCTTATGTTAAGGTATGCTCCGTCTATTCCCATTTTGCTGAGTGTTTTCATCATAAATGGGTGTTGTACTTTATCAAATGCTTTTTCTGCATCTATTGATATGATCATGTGATTTTTGTCTATCATTTTGTTTAGGTGATGTATTATATTTATTGATTTGCGAATATTAAACCATCCTTGCATCCCTGGAATGAAGCCCACTTGATCGTGATGCATGATCTTTTTGATGTATTGCTGGATCCTGTTTGCCAATATTTTATTGAGGATTTTAGCATCTATGTTCATCAGTGATATTGGCCTATAGTTTTCTTTCTTTGTTGTGTCTTGACCTGGTTTGGGGATTAGAATAATACTGACTTCATAGAAAGAGTTTGGGATTTTCCCCTCTTGGATTTTTTGGAACAGTTTGAAGAGGATAGAAGTTAGTTCTTCCCTGAATGTTTTGTAGAATTCGCCTGTGAAGCCATCCGGTCCAGGGCTTTTGTGTGCAGGGAGATTTTGGATTACCGTTTCAATTTCCTTTTTTGTTATTGGTCTGTTGAGACTTTCCACTTCTTCTTGATTCAGTTTTGGAAGGTTGTATGTTTCTAGAAATTTGTCCATTTGTTCTAGATTGTCAAATTTCTTGCCATACAGTTGTCTGTAGTAATTTCTAACTATCATTTGTATTCTGTGGTATCAGTCGTGATTTCTCCTCTTTCATTTCTGATTTTGTTCATTTGGGTCTTCTCTCTTTTTTTCTTGATTAGACTTGCTAGAGGCTTGTCGATTTTGTTTATTTTTTCAAAGAACCAGCTCCTAGTTTTGTTGATCTTTTGGATTGTTTGTTTAGTCTCTATGTCATTTAGTTCTGCCCTGATCTTGATGATTTCATTCCTTCTTCTTGCCCTAGGCTTTGTTTGTTGTTGTTGTTCTAGTTCTTGTAGCTTTATGGTTAGGTTTTTTTATTTGAGATTCTTCTATCCTTTTCAGATATGCCTGTATTGCTATGAATTTCCCTCTCAGGACTGCTTTTGCCGTGTCCCACAGGTTTTGGGCTGTTGTGTGCTCATTATCATTAGTTTCTAGAAATTTCTTCATTTCTTTTTTGATGTCATTGTTAACCTATTTATTATTTAATAGCATGTTATTCAATCTCCATGAGTTTGGGTGTCTTTGATCTTTTTCTCTGAGGTTGATTTCTAGTTTCAAGACATTGTGATCTGAAAAGATGCTTGATATGATTTCAATTTTCTTGAATTTGTTGAGGCTTGTTTTGTGTCCTATCATGTGGTCTATCTTTGAAAATGTCCCATGTGCATTTGAAAAGAATATATATTTTCTTTCTTTGGGGTGGAAAGTTCTATATATATCAGTTGGGTCCATGTGGTTTAGTGTGTTGTTCAATGCCTGTATATCCTTGGTGTTTCTTTGCTTTGATGATCTGTCTATTGTTGATAATGGAGTGTTGAAGTCCCCTACTGTGATAGTGTTGTTGTTGATATCCTTTTTGTGGTCTTCTAGTATTTGCTTTATGTATTTGGGTGCTCCTATGTTGGATGCATATATGTTTATCAAAGTCATATCTTCTTGATGGATTGTTCCTTTAAGTATTATGAAATGTCCTTCTTTGTCTCTTTTTATTGCCCTTGTTTTGAAATCCGTTTTGTCTGATATGAGGACTGCTACCCCGGCTTTTTTTTTTTCCCGGTCCGTTTGCTTGGAATATTTTTTTATATCCCTTTACTTTCAGTCTGTGTAAATCTTTTGTTTTGAAGTGTGTTTCTTGTAGACAGCAAATATGTGGGTCCTGTTTTCTTATCCATTCCATTACCCTATGTCTTTTTTTTTTTTTAAACCTACCCTATGTCTTTTAATTGGAGCATTTAATCCATTTACATTTAAGGTTATTATTGATGTGCATTTATTCATTGCCCTTTGTACCTCTGTTCCTCTCCTCTCTTCTTCTTTTCTTCTTTTTTCTTAGAACACACCCTTTAGTGTCTCTTGCAATGCTGGTTTGGTGGAGATGTATTCTTTCAGTCTTCCTTTGTCTGAGAAACTCCTTATTTCACTTTCTATTTTGAATGAGAGCCTTGCTGTGTAGAGTATTCTTGGTTGTAGGCCTTTGTTTTTCATTGCTTGAAATATTTTTGACAATTCCCTTCTGGCTTGTAATGTTTCTGTTGAGAAATCAGTTGATAGCCTTATCGGAGCTCCCTTGTATGTTATTTGCTGTTTTTCTCTTGCTGCTTTTAGGATTCTCTCTTTGTCTTGAAATGTTGCCGTTTTAATTATGATATGCCTTGGAGTGGGTTTTTAGGGGTTCCTCTTCATTGGAACTCTCTGTGCTTCCTGAACTTGTGTAACTTTTTCTCTCATCAGGTTGGGAAAATTTTCTGTCACTATTTCTCCTATCAGTTTTTCAATTCCATGCTCCTTTTCTTCTCCCTCTCTAATTCCGATGATCCTGATATTATTTCTTCTCATGCTATTCTGTAATTCCCTTACATCTTGTTCATATTTTTTTAATCTTTTTTCAATTTACTGTATTGTCTGGGAGTTTTTCTCTACATTATCTTCTAACTCACTAATCCGATCCTCTGCTTCATTTAGTCTGCTTTTGACTGATTCTACTGTGTTTTTCAGTTCAGAGATTGAATTCTTCAATTCTTCCTGGTTCTTGTTAACAGTTTCTATGTCTTTTTTTATGCTGGTGTAGTTCTCTGCAAGTTCCATGTTATTCTCTTTGAGCTGCTGGTAACTTCCTTGGAGGTTGTCATAGTTGTTTTTAAGGATGTCGAGTATATTGAGCTTCTTTACCACCATTGTTTTGAATTCCATGTCTGACATTTGGGCTATGTCTATTTCATCTATCTCTCTTTCTGAGGATTCCTCTTTTCTTTTCATTGAGGGGTTATTTTTGCGCCTTACCATGTTGGATTCTTTTTGTTTGTTTTTATTTATTTATTTGTTTTTTTTTTTCTGGGGGGATGGTCTGCTTTGACTTCCCTCTTTTGTGGTATGAGATTCTTTATGGGAGATCTGGGGGTTTCAGTGGTGCAGTCTCTTTGATATCCTGAGCCTGATGTTCTTGAGTTACCCTTTATGTCATTTGTTTATGCTGTCTGGTTATATTTCAGATGTTCTTTGGTAGGATCTTCCTTCTGGCTAGTTGCTTGGGAGTCACTCTATCCACTTTGTCTTGAGTACTTTTGTGGAGATGCTGTTAAAAACATAAACACACAGCCCAGGCAGGAGACCCACACCCTCAAAAAATATCCACCACCTCTATCCCGCTATCGTCTGCCAACAAGCCTGTGTTAATATAAATGTAAAGAGATTAGAGCTTTTATACTATAAGGAGAATAGATAAGAGTTGTTTTTTGGGAGTAAAAACATAATTTTTGATAGATTAATAATAGTTGAGACTATGCAAGCCAGTAGGTAATATTTACATTGTATGTTAATAGAAATAGAAGAAAAGGATGGAAAAATGCATAATATAGTAAGAAAGTGGGATTGTATTGTATTGGGTTTATATAGTAATTATATTCTATTATTTAGAGTGATAGGGGGGCTAAACTAGACACACAAACAAATAAACGATTGAAGAGAAAGGATGAGAAGGAGAGGTTATATGCACATGTTTGAGATAAAGTTTGTTTTTCTTTTGGAAGGGAAAAAAACGACAAAAAAAAGAAGAAAGAAAGAAAGAGAGAGAAGAAAGAAAAAAGAGAGAAAAAAGAAGAGAGAAAAAATTAAAAAAATATTAAAAAAAATAAAATCCCAAGAAAAAAGAAGAAAGAAAGAAAGAAAAGAAAGAACAAAGAAGAAAGAAAGAAAGAAGAAAGAGAGAAAAAAAGGAAAAAAAGAAAAAAAAAGTGGGATGTTTTTACTCTGTTTTAGCCTTGGTGTGTCGCCTCCTTTTTCTGAGTCTGCAGCTGGTCTAGTGTGGTGGTTCAGAGGTTCTTGTTTGTTGCAGCACTGGTGTGCACCCATGGTTGCCGCAATGGTGTGCGCCTGCAGTTGCCAGCACGGCGTGCTCCCTTGCTGCCCGTTGGAGCCAGCTGAGGTGTCCCTGCGAGCGAGCCCCTACGCACTCTGGCGGCCCGAGAGCTTGCCCCGGGATTGGCGCCTATTGTTGCCGGGCCGCGGTGTTTCCGCGTTCACGCCGAGGTGTCCCCGCACACGTGTCCCTGCACGCTCAGGTGGCCCAAGAGCTTGCCCCGGGATTGGCGCCTATTGTCCCCAGGCTGAGGTGTTTTTGCGCTCACGCACAGCCCCGTGCCCTTAGTCCCGCTGAACCGAGCTCTGGGAGTTGGTCTCTTGCCTCTTAGGGCGGGGCCCCGGACACTTGTGCTCAGTGGAAGTGAGCATCTGTGAGTCGCTGCCTCCCGCTGTTCCCGTGCTGCAGCTGCCCGCCTTCTCTCACCCGTCTGGGCGGGCACGAACAGAGCCTGCGCTAGTGGTCTGCTTTCTGGCCTGGGGCCCGGAGCCCACAGGAGCTGTCTAGGGGTATCTGTGCACGGTCCTCTGAGTGTTCAGTGGGTCCTCCCTGTGCCCGTTGGGGCACTGATCTTATGTCCATTGGGGAGTGTCCCAGGGATGTCTGGACTCACTGCCCCATGCACCTGGGCCAGTGAGTGAGAGCACTTCCCTATGCGCGCCCCCGGGACCCAAGGGGAGGGTTGGGGGGTGGATGAGCGTACCACTGCGCCTGCGCTCCTCAAGAATGGCCTACCACCCCCAAACTTTCCTCCCCTCTCCACCGTCCACTATAGAAAAATATAAAGGAGAGTTATGTTCTCACTTGCCTGGCAGCACGCTGTCTCCTGTCCTTCAGCGCCAATGCCACTTGGTCAAGTCCCGTCTCTGCCAGCAGGCAGAGATCCGCTCTTCACCTGACTCCTCTCCGGGGCAGCCTGTGGTCTCCAAAAATCCTTTGTGTACTTCCAGCCGCAACTCGGGCAGCCGCTCCAGTCAGGAATCCCGTTTTGTCCCCTTTTCCTACACTATCCTCACTAAACAGGTTGTTCCCAGATGGATTTTCTCTAATCCAGCAGTGCCATGGCTTGACTCCTGCCAGTGTCCAGCTGCTCACTGAGATGTTCTGTCTACAATTAGCCCAAACTGCAGACGGGTCTCAAGAGCCTGAAAACGCAGCCTTCCCTCACTTCTCTGCCATCTTCTTCGGAAACTAGGGTTTAAATCAATGATTTGGAACATAAGGAAATAAAAATCAGTCAACCAGTGCAGAACGAGGAAGCAAGGATTTAAAAAAATGAGGAAAACTTTCCAAATTTTGTGAAGGAGATGGACATACAGGTCCAGGACACACCTAGGGTCCCAGGTGAGCTGGACCCAGAGAGGACCACACCAGGATGCATCATGATTGAGATGCCAAAGGTGAAAGATAAAGACAGAGCCCTGGGGGCAGCAAGAGAGAGGCAGAGAGTTGCCTACAGGAGGGTGCCTATAGGACTGTCAGCTGATTTCTCAGAGGACACTTTGCAGGCAGGAAGGGACTGCCAAGCAGTACTCAATGTGATTAAAGCAACCTACAACTAAGATTACTCTATCTAGCAAAGCTATCATTTGGAATGGAAGGGCAGATGAAGTACTTCCCAGACAAGGTAAAGAAAGCTAAAGGAGTACATCATCACCAAGCCATTATTATATGAAATGTCAACAGGACTTACTTAAGAAAAAGATCAAAAGTATGAACACTGAAATGACAACAAACTCACAACTATCAACAACTGAATCTAAAAAATAAAAACAATATCCAACTAAGCAAACCAGAATAGGAACAGAATCATAGGTATGGGGATCATTTGGAGGGTTATCAGCTGGGAGGGAGGAGGGGGAGAAATGGGGAAATGGTGCAGGGGTTAAGAAGCATAATCAGTTGGTACAAAATACACAGGAGGAAGTTAAGAATAATATAGGAAAGTGTAAAGCCAAAAAACTTATATGCACGACCCATGGACATGAACTAAGAGGGGTGGGATTGCTGGAGGGAAGGGGGGTACTGTGCAGAAGGGAGCAAATGGGGAAAAATTAGAAGTATTGTAACAACATAATCAATAAAAATATACTTAAAAAAAAACCTTTGTGGCTTTAAAGATCAGCTACACAGCCCTAATAATGTTGGTCTGATAAAATGTGTTTGATATCATGAATTTTTTTATGCATCTGTGTTTAGCTGAGAGGTCAGTTGGTTGCTGTCTGGTCTAATGTGGTCTCATGAAGGTGGGCAGCAATTAGCCAATGTGACTCACTTCTCAATGTGCTGGCCTAGGCTCATTTAGATGGTGGAGTCAGAGTTCCAAGTACAGCAAGGGAATTGGTTTCAATGTGCAAGCACTTTTCAAGCCCCTGCTTGTTTCATATGCAGCTAATGCCTCATTAGACAAAAGAATTCATATAGCCAAATCACATTCAAAGAATGAAGAAATAGACTTAAGCTTTTGTAGGGCTATTTACAACAACACACTGTAAGGCATAGATGCAGAGAGGGTAAGAATATGTGACCAAATTTGCAATCTACCACAGCATGGATAAAATTTTGTACATTCACTTCCATAATGCTGGACATTTAACTCTTCACCATTACAAGAAATGTTGCAACAAACATCTTTTTTTAATAGACTATTTTTAGAACATTATTAGAAAAATGAGTTGTAGGTAAGGATATTTTTTATGTTCTCCCTCCTTCAACTCATGCATAGCCTTCCTCATTATCAAAATCCTCTCACTAAGGGGTACATTTGTTACAGCTGATGAACCTACATTGACATGTATTATTATCCAAACTCTATAGTTTATATCAGAGTTTACTCTTGGGGTTATACAGTCTATGAGTTTGGACAAATTTATAATATCATGTATCTACTATTAAAATATTATAGAGAAGAGCTTCCCTGCCATAAAAAAACAACAACAACACTATGTACTCTGTCCATTTATCCCTCTCTCCCTCAACCCCTGGCAACCAGTGATTTCTTTTACTGTTTCCATCCTTTTTATCTTTTACAAAATGCTATATTGTTTCCTCCATTTATTTCTATAGCTTAATTTTTTGGTTATGAATAATATTCTATTGTTGGGATGTTATACAGTTTATTTATTCAGTCCCCTATAAAGGACATCTTGGGCATGTCCAAGTTTAGGCAATTATGAATAATGCTGCTATAAACACCACTGTGTAGGTTTTTGGATAGACATAGTATTTCAACTCCTTTGGATAAAAGCAAGGACAATGATTGCTGGAATGTATGGTAGGTATAAGTTTTGTTTTGTGAGAAATTGCCAAACTCTTTTTCCAAAGTGGCTGTACCATTTTGCATTGCCACTAGCATCAAATGGGAATTTCTGTTATTCTTGTTGCTCAACATCATAGCCATCATTTGGTGTTGTCAGTGTTCTGGATTATGACCATTATAATAGGTACATAGTATTGTTTGTTGTTTTCATTTGTATTTCCTTGATAACGTATGATGTGGAACATCTTTTAACATGCTTATTTGCCATTCATATACCTTATTTCATGAAATGTCTGTTAAGGTCTTAGGCCCATTTTTTAAAAAACATCTTGTTTGTATTTTTTGTTGAGTTTTGGAGTCTTTTGTGTGTTTTGAATGAGTACTTAATCAGATGTGTCTTTTGTAAATATTTTCTCCCAGTCTGTGGCTTGTCTTTTCTTTCTCTTGCCAGTGTTTTTGCAAAACAGATTATTCTAATTAATAAAGTCCAGCTTATCAATTATTTCTTCTATGTGTTATGATGTTTTCATATTTGAAAGACATTTTTATATTAATGATTAACTAGGCTTTCTAATATGTTATCTTCTAGAATTTTTATAGTTTTTTATTTACATTTATGTCTGTGATCCAATTTTTGTGAAGGGAGTAAAGTCAGGGTCTTGATTTATTTTTGTGCATGTGGATGTTCAGTTGTTTCAGCACCAATTGTTAAAAAGACTATCCTGGCTTTATTGTATTGCCTTTGCTCCTTTGTCAAAGATATGTTTGTTTGGATCTATTTCAGGACCTCTCTTGTATTCCATTGATTTCTTTGTCTGTTCTTTTGTCTTACCACAGTCTTGATTAATGTAGCTTTATGGACAGTAATGAAGTCATGTAATGTCAGTAATCCAACTCCCTTTGTCTCCTCCAATATTATGTTGGGTCTTCTGTAGCTTATAAAACTTTAAAATGAACTTTAGAATCAGTTTCTCTAGATCCATAAAATAACTTGCTGAATTTTGGGATTTGCATTTAATCTATAGATCAAGTTGGGAAGAACTAACATCTTTATATTATTGAGTCTTCCTATCTTTGAACAGGGAATATCTCTCTATTTCATTATTTTTTGATACCTTTCATCAGAGATTTGTATTTCTCATCATATAAAGAAACATCTATTTCATACATAATTTGTTAGATTTATACTTTTAGTTTTTTGTTGCTAATGTAAATGATATTGCATTTTAATTTCAAATTCCACTTTTTTATTGCTGCTTTATAGGAGATGATTGACTTCTGTATATTGTTTCTTAAAAATATTCCTATAATTGCTTATTAGTTCTAGGAATGTTTTTATACTGCATAAACAATAAGGTCACCTGTATTCAAACCAGTATATCTTTCATCATATAGTCCTTATAAGTAATATTTAAAGCAGTGCTTCTCAAAATGTATCCCATAGACACAGAATACTAGCACTTTATAAGGGACCAGGTTAAACTATATCACCTGGGAGTATGGTAGATAGGTTGATGCATAAGAAGCAGAGTGGTGGGCATGGTGACTCATGGCACTAAGCCCTCCTCAAGGAAGCACTTGTTGCCCTGGTGTTAGGGAGCACTCCCTGCAAACATCTTTACATGTCAATTCCCTCTTTCTTACCCTAGGGGTTTCTCTCATCATCAGAGTGCTGCCTTGTTCTCAAAGTATTTTCCTCTTGGAAAAGCCCACATGCAATAACTGACAGGGGATATGGTTTAAGTATCAAGTCATCTTTGTCCAGTGCTGGACTATTTGAGCTTGTGTTAGCCCATACTCCTTGTTATTGAGGCTGTGTGCAGATAACCAAAAAATTTACATTTCTGTTCAAACCTCTCTTCTGAGCTTGGAATATTTGAATAATAATAATAATAATAATAATAAATGGGATTAATACAATTATCATGTACCAGAACTAATTCTAAATATTCTAATGTATTAACTCATATTATTCCATTAACTATTTGACATCCTATTTTGGATATTTCAATGATATCTTCAAATAAGCTTATTCAAAGCCAAACTCATAATGTTCTCCTTTTACCCAAGCTCTTTTATAACATTTCCATGAGTGATATCACTACCCAGTTTTGTAAACTAAAAATCTGTGCATCATTCTCTTTGCCCCACACATTCCTCACAAAGTCCTTTAAATTTTAACATCTAAATGTAACTTAATTTAATTACTATCATTTACATCTTTTCAATTTTAACTTTTAAATGTTACTTAAATAGTTTTATTTACTATAACTTGAGTCATTTCAGTTTTAACTTACTTAGTTTAATTTTTTATTATTTGTGTGTCTACATACTGCTGAATACTGATTTTTTGTATATTATCTTAACTAAACAATTCAGCAACCTAATATACCCAGCAGACCCATGTAGACCCATGTAATCAAACACTGGAGTCTATGGAAACTCAACATATTGTTCAGCTATGTAGCAAAACTCAGTTTTGAACATGGGTCTACTTGATTCTAAACTGATTTTGTTATAACATGTTACCTCCCATTTGTTTTTTAGAAAATGAATTTTAGATTATTTTAAACAGAAATTTTGAGGCTTTTATAACTATGTATATGAAAAGAACATGACTCAAGTCACTTTTATATCAAATATATATACATGTATTTTTAATATTTAAAAACATTTGATTTAATTTTGGTGTAACTATAAAGTAGATAATATTATTTTATTTTATAGAGGAGCAGCATATACAAACCATTAAATTAGGGGCATCAATGGCATTTAAATATGTTTCCAGTTAAAATGAGGTTCTGTGGTATTATAACAATATCTCCTTGGAAGAATAGCCCTAAAGTGCTGAACCAAGGATGTAGTGTTAAAATAAAATTACAAAAGTTATTAACCTCGAGATTGTTAGTATGTAGAACCAGAGCACTGAAAATATTACATAAAATTAAAGGGTGTCTGTAGGGAATGTGTTATAGTGTTCAATAAAAAGCACAAAGGTAGAAGCTTGATCAATTAGTGACTTAATAAAATATTAATTCTAAATGTTCTGAAATGCCCCCCTGACAAAAAAATCACAAAATGACATTTAGTATCTTAATTAAAAAATTAATTATAAACTAGGGCAATCTCTGTAATTAACAAATGTTATGAATATACTAATACTGGTAAATCAATGGACGATGGGTATAACACAGGACACTATTAGCCAGAGAATTACTATATTGTAAAATGTGAGCATATCATGCATTCCTTTGTATTCTGCCCCTTTCTCTATTTTTTTACCCTTTGTCTCCTAGCTGAAGGAGGAAAAGAAGTACAAAGCTTTGCTCATAGCCTGTTTGGTGTAGCTCAGTGGATTAAGTGCCAGCCAGCAAACCAAAGAGTTACCTGTTCAATTCCCAGTCAGAGCACATGCCTGGGTTGTGGGCTAGGTCCCCAGTTGGGAGTGTGTGAGAGGCAATCACACATTGATGTTTCTCTCCTTCTCATTCTCCCTCCCTTTCCCTCTCTCTAAAATTAAATAAATAAAATCTTAAAAACTTAAAAAAAATTTACTCATACCTAAGAATCTATCAAAATAGCCTAAATTATTATAGAAATGTAATACACACTTAAAAAAGCATCATGCCATCTTAAAAATGGTACTATATATTACACTGTAAATATTTGACTAGAATGTTCACCAGACGTCTTCTAATGTAGGTCTTCTCTGCATTGGAGAATGTTTTGGCCTTAATGGTGTGTCATGCTCATGAGTCTAGGAATATAGTCATTGCTTGTTTTTACAGTTTATTTGTGTTAGCATTGGAGATATTCTTAATGAGAGCTATAGTGCTTTGAATGTTAAAATGCATTGGTAGTTCAAAACATTATATAAAGAGAAGTGTACGGAAGGGAAGTATGATTTTTTATTAGGGAAAATTATACTGATTCTCGAGAATGAATGTGTGGTAAGGAGATGTAGTATTTCACATCTACATAAATGAGACTGAATTCTGTTGGTGGAAATTTTGTCTCAGTTAATCTTGTCCATAAAAAACAAAATTCCAAATCTAGATTGTCTTTTTACTCTAGTGAATACTATTTTTATTACCAAGATTCAATATAATTTTTAACTTTTAATGTCAGTAGTTTATCACTAGTAAAAACAAAGCTATCAACTTTCTTTACATGTTGTAATAAAGCAAATAATGCTTTGATATTATTTCCCAGAATGCATACCTTTGCTAATTTCTCATATGTGAAATTATAGTATTCTGCATCTAGCCTTATAATACTTGCCATTCATAATGGCCATGTACGATTTTGCTATTTGTAGTTCTATTAGTTTGTTGAAATTCTGCTTTGTATTTTAGTTACATAATTGTAATTTATTATATAACATTTCTCTTCAAAATTTAAAACCCATTATTCAATGTGATGTTTCAATAAACATAGGGAAATATTTACTGTTAATATGGAGTAATTATAGACCCATCAGTTATATTGGTATAAATTTAGTTCTGTTTAGGACTGTGGCATTTTTCTTGAACAACTGTGATGGACTTGCATTGTGTAGTATAATCTGTGGAGGGAGATGGAAGGTCATAATCAAGGATGAAATGCAGTTCTTTTATTTAAACACAGGAAATTAATGGTCTTAAAATTTGGACCAAGAGTAGACATTGGAAGGTAGCATGAGTGAGACTTCTGGAGAACTCTTAATGTTTTCATTCTTTTTTTTCATTACATTTATTGGGTTAACAATAAATAAAATTATACAAGTGGACAATTCTATGATACATCATCTGTATATTGCATTGTGTGTTTACCACACAAAGTCAGCTCTCCTTCTGTCATCATATACTTGACCCCCTTTACATTGTACTATTACCACCCCCTTTTCCCTCTGGTAACCACCATACTGTTCTCTGTGTCTATGAGTTTTATTTGTTTGTTTGTTCATCTGTTGCTTTCAGTTTTATATGGCACATGTGAATGAAATCATATGGTTCCTGACTTTTTATTTCTAACTTTTTTTGCTTAACATGATAATCTCGAGATCCATCCATGTGTTGCAAATGGCAGTATTTCATCTTTCCTTAGGGCTGGGTAGTATTCTGTTGTATATATGTACCCCTGGCTGGTTTGGCTCAGTGGATTGAGCATCGGCCTGCGAGCTAAGTGTCACTGGTTCGATCTTCCAGTCAGGGCACATCAGAGAAGGAAAACTCTGATTCCGAAAAACCTCCACTGCCTTGCGGCATACCTCTTCAGGGGAAAGGCTAAGGGAGTAAACCCCGACAGAAAATCTGGAGCCGGAGTCCCTAAGGCGGTTTGACGTTGTAGTCAACACCGGCAACTCCTGCGGCGCACCTGAAGCCAAGCTGTATTGACTCCACCTTTCCCTTGGATCCCTCAGCTGCGAAGAGAGGGGGGGTCTGCTGCATGGGCAACAGCAGACCCTCCATATCACCCTGCCCAGGCTCTGTAGCTTCAGCTTCACTGGAGAGGACACTCCAGCGTCATCGCAAGATGTCGATTCAACACGGGAGGAGACAGATACCGTGTCACTCCCGAGTCGGACTGCACAGCCATTCTCGGCGGTGCAGATAGACTCTTAAGAAGCTACACCATCGTCTCTTGAGACGGACGGCTGCCGACGACGATGTACCACGTCTTCTTTCTTTACCTGTGTATGTGTTAAACAAATGTATTCACTTGTGACAACTTGTTTTGCTCTACAGCTATGATTTCTTGTGTGAGTACTTGTGTTATGTAAGTTCTGCAATTGTTTCAAAACAATTCCTGAGGACTGTTTTACGTAACATAAAGATTGATTGTCAAATGTGTTCTGTGGTTCAAAGAAATATTACTCAGGATTCTATTTCAGTAGATCAAAATTTTTTTTTTTTCCATTTTGATCTGTCTCTGGCTTGATTTTTTTTAAATATAATACATTTTTTATTGATTATATTGTTACAATAGTTCCAATTTTTTCCCCTTTGCTCCCCTCCGCCCAGCACCCCCATTCCCCAACAATCCCCTCCACAAGTCCATGCCCATGGGTCGTACATACAAGCTCTCCCGCCTCACCCTTTCATATATTCTTCTTCTTTTTTAAAAAATAATTAATTAATTAGTTAAATATTTTAACAATAAAAAATAACAATCCCTCCCTCTCAGACTTAAGACCCTTTACAATCTTATAAAGGACAATGGATGAAGGTCTCAAGCTCCTCTAGCTGCTTCAAGCTGGACATGGTCATCGTCCTACCTACCCTTTGGTCAAGAAATCCCTAATAAGAGTGGGGGTGTGGAGGGGAGGTTGGCCTTCCCACATGGGGAAGGATCGTGCAGACTCCAGGTTGGTTGGCTGTCTCTGGACAACGGCATGCTTGGTTTAACAGGTTGGCATCCTTGTTGTATTCTGGGGGCAACAGGGTTAAAGGACATCATTCAGTCCGTAACCACTAGATGACAAAAGACAGGTATTAATTTTTCAATGTCCCACATTAGGGAAAATAAGGGCTTCTTTGGAGGAAGGTATGCCAGGTACATCTCACCTGTCCAAAACCCTTTTGCCCATTATACTTAGTTTGGACTGAGGGAAATATTTTAGGTTTCCCCCCTCTCAGACCTCTGGGCTCTTTCTGTCCAAGCCATTAGGATAGAAAAGAGAAACCAGTTTTAAAGTGAAGCCCACAGACCACCCCATTCTTCACCAACCCAGCCACTTAGTTCGGTCAAACTATTGAGTCTCAGGAGGCAGCAATGCAGACAGGATTAAGTGAGGCCTATACGTACAGACAATCACTCAGGTAATGAGATTGTAGGCTTATGCCCTTTGAAAACAGAAAACACATGTTAATTTATGTAACATAACCCACATACAAGTCTCTAAATCTGTAGGACTGTCTTATCGGAAAGACATCCAGTTGCAAGGCATTTGACATTCTTCTTGCCTCTGGTTCAATTTTGCTCATTTGTTTGTGCTGTTCATTAGTTTCCTGTAACAGGTGATAGCATAAGGTAATTTTCTTTTGTTGCCTGGCTTATTTCGCTAAGCATAATTCTCTCTAGTTCCAATCATGTTGTTGCAAATGGTAGAAGTTCCTTCTTTCTTTCAGTACTTATTCATTGTCATTTCCCCCCTTTGTACTCATGTTCCTTTCTGTCTCTCTCTGTTTCTTCATCTTCTTAAAGCAGACCCTTTAGCATCTCTCGCAATGCTGGTTTGGTGGAGATGTATTCTTTTAGCCTTCTTTTGTCTTGGAAACTCCTTATTTCACCTTCCATTTTGAATGAGAGCCTTGCTGGGTAGAGTATTCTTGGTTGTAGGCCTTTTTTTTTCATTACTTGGAATATATTTTGCCATTCCCTTCTGGCTTGTAGTGTTTCTGCTGAGAAATCTGATGATAGCCTTATTGGAGCTCCCTTGTACGTTATTAGTTGTTTCTCTCTTGCTGCTTTTAGGATTCTCTCTTTGTCTTTGAATGTTGGCATTTTAATTATGATGTGTCTTGAAGTGGGCCTGTTGGGGTTCATCTTCATTGGGACCCTCTGTGCCTCCTGGACTTGCATGATTCTTTCTCTCTTCATGTTAGGGAAGTTTTCTGTCATTAGTTTTTCAAAGAGGTTTTCTATCCCTTGCTCTTCTTCTTCTCCTTCTGGAATTCCTATGATACGGATATTATTACATTTCATGTTGTCCTGCAGCTGTCTTAGAACCTCTTCCGTCTTGTTCAGTCTTTTTTCATTTTGTTGCACTGTCTGTGAGTTTTTGTCTACATTGTCCTCCAGCTCGCTGATCCGATCTTCTGCTTCCTCTAGCCTGTTTTTAATTCCTTCTACTGTGTTCTTCAATTCAGAGATCATATTCTTCATTTCCTCCTGGCTCTTATTGATAGCTTCCATATCCTTTATGATGCTGGTATAATTCTCAGTAAGTTCCTTATAGTTCTTCTGGAGTTCACTGTAGTTTTTCTGGAGTTCTTTGTAGTTTCCGCTGAGCTCATTGAGCTTCTCCATAATCCATGCTTTCAATTCCATATCTGATAGTTGGCTCCCCTCTATTTCATTTAGCACTCTTTCTGGGGACTCTACCTTTCCTTTCGATGGGGGGTTGTTTCTCTGTCTCCCCATTTTTGTGACTCCTATTGTTTTTTTGGTGCTTCTTAGAATGACCTGCACTTCCTGGATCTGCCCCTGGTGGCGTCAGATCCTGTACCAGTCTGGGCCTAGGCAGCCTGTTGCAGACTTCCAGGGATCTACTGCCTTTGTCTGACTCCTTTAGTTGTTAATCTATTCAATCTGTGATTAGCCGTCAGGCTTAAGGACTGTGGGTGTGGCAGCTTAATTCCTGTAGGCAGGGCTTTTATTTCCCCTTAATCTGACACCACTTGGCTGGGAATGGTCTGCCTGCAGTGTGGGGATGAGTCAGCACTGGGACCTGGCCGGCCGCTTCCCCAGTTCTCCCCTCAAAGCCACCACACCAAACTCTCCCCAAGTGTCTCCAGTCCTCTCTGCCTTTCCTCTGCTTGTGCCCAGGGTAAGTGGGGGCAGAATATTTTCATATGTGATCCACTTAAGAGCTCTTTTTCTCCAGCTGTTTCTCTCCAGCTAGCAAGAAACCCTGTGGCTTTTCGCTTTTCACAGCTGGATACTATTTTACTTTCCACTTTGTTGCTGTAGGCTGGGAGGCCCAGCTGGGGATTTAGACCCTGCCCTTCTCAGGGGGAATCCCCGGCTGCTGAGCTGTTTCTCAGCCCCTTCAGCTGCCACCCGTGTGATGCCAGCCAGCCCCTTCCGCGTCTCCGCACTCCCTACCGGTCACGTTGTGATGTAGCGGCCTTTTCTGTCTCTCCATGGTTATAAGACTTCTCTCCAGCTGGTGTTTGGTTGGTTATTCCAGATGATTTCTCCAAAATTACGTTATAAATCCAGACTAGTTCTGGGAGGAAGTTAGTGTAGCTTCCACTTACTCCTCCGCCATCTTGTTTCTCTCAGTAGATCAAATATTGATGACAGATGGAAGGTCTGGCTGAGCCCCTGCAGGCAAGAAAGAAAAACCCATAGTTATATGAATCAGTTCCAACTGATCTGAGTCACTTCTTCAAAAGTGAAATGAGCCTGATATCATCAACTTGTCCCCAAGGGTTTTCATACTTTATGATCCCCTCAGTAAGTTCATCAAAGCACCTTTTCCAGGCCTTCTTATCTCTAGTTGTCTAAACTACTTGGTCCATGCCACTTAACAACCAGTAAACTCTTTATGATTATGTATTCTTATTTCCTCACAAATAATGTCCATTTGGTGAATTTCCCTAACTTTTAACCATCAGTCAAAGACATATACAAACACACACAGAAAACACACCCATATAAATACAAATATATGCAGAGGGAGGGAGAGAGAAAGGCAAGATATAGAAGAATATTTAAAGAAATTCAAAGTTTTATAGAGGTAAAATAAGCAAAACATATTTTTTAAAATACATAAGCATAAAGAAAAATTATTAAGAAAGGTATCTGAAGGATATTAAAAATGAGGGAAATGATTACTTTAGAAGAGGGCAAGGCAAATTGTGGACAGGGAGAGTAATGCAACTACAGAGCTATGGAACTGTATAGTAGTTCAAAAATTAATTTATTTCTTCAGTTATATCATGTATACTCATAGCCTTTAATTTTTATAACTTTTGTATACATACGCAATATTTTAGACTACATTTTAAAAAATTATCCAAATAAAAAAAAAAGTCAAGCACTTGCATTACTTTTCAACCTGTCATTCATAGATTGCAGAAACTTGGAGATATATGTTTATGTCTCCTTAATATTTAATTTCAAGTACAATGCATGTCAAATAAATGATCTTTAATCAAAAATTGAGAAGGGGTATTCTCTAGGGAGTAATAAAGCAGCTATTCAGAGGGAAAAATACACCACATAACCATTGCTCATTACAAAATTCAGATTTAATCCGTTTTAAATATTGAAGAAGCAGAAGAAATTTATAAGAAAGAAAAAGGTTTGCTCCTATTGAAAGTGCTATGTAATGTGTTTGAAAACAGAAGTAAGGAAGTTTATGTCTCAATTGTGTCAATTATAAGCTGTGGGAACAAGGGCAAATTACTTCATTGAAAAGTCCATTTTGCATCTTTTTGACAATAGGGTTAAATTGATAAATCTTTTTTGTTATTGTGAAGGTTAAAAGTTTTAGAAAAATTAAGCACGTAGTTTTAAAAATTATTAATTATGTATATTAATTTCATTCCAGTTTAGAAATATCTGCTATGTCTAAAAAGATAATATATAATTTTAAAATGTTATCTTAAAGTTAAAAAATATTTGATTAAGCATGAAAATATTGATTCTATGAAAATAGCAGGGAAGGAATAATTGTTTTTTGTGTTGAGGAAATAATTAATTAAAAACCTTTGTAGACCCGCCCCCCAAGTCTATAACTCCAATAATATCATGAAAAAAACTCAGACATATTTTAATCAAGAGGCATCCTAAAATATACTTTACCAGTGCTCCTCAAACTCTCAAAGTCACCAGAAACAAGGAAAATCTGAGAAAAGGTCACAGCCAAGAGGAACTTAAGAACACGAAGTGGAATGTGTTTTCCAAAATGTAAAACTAAATGTAATGTGGTATCTTGGATAAGATCCTAGAACAGTAAAAACATTGGATAAAAACTAAGAAAATTTGAAATTGCTTTGGACTTTAATAATAATGCATTGCTATTTGTTCATTAATTATATTAACTGATGTACAATGACAAGGTACATAGTCTTACATCAGACCCCCCCCAAAATCTTCAGATACTACTTTATA